>NC_034189.2:18310312-18330312 GCF_002021735.2 Oncorhynchus kisutch | reverse complement strand
AACAGCTCAAAAAAGCAAAGAGAAACGACAGTCCATCATTACTTTAAGACACGAAGGTCAGTCAATGTGGAACATTCCGAGAACTTTGTACAGTCGCAAAAACCATCAAGTGCTATGATGTAACTGTCTCTCATGAGGACCGCCACAGGAAAGACCCAGAGTTACCTCTGCTGCAGAGGATAAGTTCATTAGAGTTACCAGCCTCAGAAATTGCATCCCAAATAAATGCTTCACAGAGTTCAAGTAACAGACACATCTCAACATCAACTGTTCAGAGGAGAATCAGGAGAACTGCGTGAATCAGTTCTTCATGGTTGAAATGCAACAAAGACACCACTACTAAAGGACACTGATAAGAAGAAGAGACTTGCTTGAGCCAAGAAACACAAGCAATGGATATTAGACCGGTGGAAATCTGTCCTTTGGTTTGATACGTCCAAATGGGAGATTTTGGGTTCCAACCGCGATGTCTTTGTGAGATGCAGAGTAGGTAAACGGATGTGCATGTGTGGTTCCCACCGTGAAGCATGGAGGAGGAGGTGTGATGGTGTGGGGGTGCTTTGCTGGTGACACTGTCAGTGATTTATTTAGAATGCCAGGCACACTTAACCAGCATGGCTACCACAGCATTCTGCAGCGAAATGCCATCACATCTGGTTTACGCTCAGTGGGACTATCATTTGTTTTTCAACAGGACAATGACCCAACACACCTCCAGGCTGTGTAATGGCTATTTGACCAAGGAGAGTGATGGAGTGCTGCATCAGATGACTTGGCCTCCACAATCACCCAACCTCAACTCAATTGAGAGGGTTTGGGATGAGTTGGACCGCAGAGGGAAGGAAAAGCAGTCAACAAGTGCTCAGCATATGTGGGAACGCCTTCAAGACTGTTGGAAAAGCATTCAAGATGAAGCTGGTTGAGAGAAGGCCAAGAGTGTGGAGAGCTGTCATCAAGGCAAAGAAGCTCAAATATAAAACATATTTTTATTTGTTTAATCTGTGTTTGGTTACTACATGATTCCATATTTTTATTTCATCGTTTTGATGTCTTCACTATTATTCTACAATATAGAAAATTGTACAAATAAAGAAAAGCCCTTGAATGAGTAGGTGTCCAAACTTTTGACTGGTCCTGTATGTGGGTTGTGTGTGTGTATACATCTCAGATTCTTTGTAAATGTATGGTTTATTGTGTATGAGGGGTGTGTATGTGTGTGGGTGTCTGTATCCTAGATTACGTATGTATGAGGGGTGTGTGTGTGTGTGTGTGTGTGTGTGTGTGTGTGTGTGTGTGTGTGTGTGTGTGTGTGTGTGTGTGTGTGTGTGTGTGTGTGTGTGTGTGTGTGTGAATCCTAGAATATGTGTGTATGAGGGGTGTGTGTCTGATCTTTCTGAGGTTGGAGGTAATAAGGTCCTGTCTGGGAATCTGCTTACTGCTCTGAATTACACACTAGAGATATTCAGATGACGGAAACCATCAGTAACGGGAGACTCAGGGATTTGAGCTGAAGTATAAACCTCACTGATACTGTTATGATACTACACTGATTGACTCGTGGCTGTATAAACACACTGATACTGTTATGATACTACACTGATTGACTCGTGGCTGTATAAACACACTGATACTGTTATGATACTACACTGATTGACTCGTGGCTGTATAAACACACTGATACTGTTATGATACTACACTGATTGACTCGTGGCTGTATAAACCTCACTGATACTGTTATGATACTACACTGATTGACTCGTGGCTGTATAAACACACTGATACTGTTATGATACTACACTGATTGACTCGTGGCTGTATAAACACACTGATACTGTTATGATACTACACTGATTGACTTGTGGCTGTATAAACCTCACTGATACTGTTATGATACTACACTGATTGACTCGTGGCTGTATAAACCTCACTGATACTGTTATGATACTACACTGATTGACTCGTGGCTGTATAAACACACTGATACTGTTATGATACTACACTGTTTGACTTGTGGCTGTATAAACCTCACTGATACTGTTATGATACTACACTGATTGACTCGTGGCTGTATAAACCTCACTGATACTGTTATGATACTACACTGATTGACTCGTGGCTGTATAAACACACTGATACTGTTATGATACTACACTGATTGACTCGTGGCTGTATAAACCTCACTGATACTGTTATGATACTACACTGATTGACTCGTGGCTGTATAAACACACTGATACTGTTATGATACTACACTGATTGACTCGTGGCTGTATAAACACACTGATACTGTTATGATACTACACTGATTCTACAATGAGCAGATGGGATCAACTCTGCACTAGCAGACACTAGCTAAATTGAGTCAACAGACTTTCCTCAAGACTAGCTTTAGCGCTAACATGTCTACCCTGTGGTCTCTCTGAGGTTGGAGGTCATAAGGTCCTGTGTGGGATCCTGCTTACTGCTCTGAATTACACACTAGAGATATTCAGGGTGAGGTATCTGGGGTAATTGTGTAATGACTGGTGATAAAAATAGCAGAGTTGTACCCGCTGCTCCCCCAATAGACATTTCCCACCCCCCCATCAACAGACATTTACTGCCCCCACCCCAATGGACA
Source organism: Oncorhynchus kisutch (assembly GCF_002021735.2). Lineage (NCBI taxonomy): Eukaryota > Metazoa > Chordata > Actinopteri > Salmoniformes > Salmonidae > Oncorhynchus > Oncorhynchus kisutch. The sequence continues at coordinate 18,327,692 of NC_034189.2, read as the reverse complement.
TTTTCCACCCCCTCATCAACAGACATTTACTGCCCCCACCCCAATGGACATTTCCCATCCCCCCCATCAACAGACATTTACTGCCCCCACTCCAATGGACATTTCCCACCCCCCCCATCAACAGACATTTACTGCCCCCACCCCAATGGACATTTTCCACCCCCCCCCATCAACAGACATTTACTGCCCCCACCCCAATGGACATTTCCCACCCCCCCATCAACAGACATTTACTGCCCCCACCCCAATGGACATTTCCCACCCCCCCATCAACAGACATTTACTGCCCCCACCCCAATGGACATTTCCCCCACCCCCATCAACAGACATTTACTGCCCCCACCCCAATGGACATCCCCCCCCCCATCAACAGACATTTACTGCCCCCACCCCAATGGACATTTCCCCCCCCCCCCCCCCATCAACAGACATTTACTGCCCCCACCCCAATGGACATTTCCCACCCCCCCGTCAACAGACATTTACTGCCCCCACCCCAATGGACATTTCCCCCGCCCCCATCAACAGACATTTACTGCCCCCACCCCAATGGACATTTCCCACCCCCCCCCATCAACAGACATTTACTGCCCCCACCCCAATGGACATTTCCCACCCCCCCCCATCAACAGACATTTACTGCCCCCACCCCAATGGACATTCCCCCCCCCATCAACAGACATTTACTGCCCCCACCCCAATGGACATTTCCCCCCCCCCCCCCATCAACAGACATTTACTGCCCCCACCCCAATGGACATTTCCCACCCCCCCGTCAACAGACATTTACTGCCCCCACCCCAATGGACATTTCCCCCGCCCCCATCAACAGACATTTACTGCCCCCACCCCAATGGACATTTCCCACCCCCCCCCATCAACAGACATTTACTGCCCCCACCCCAATGGACATTTCCCACCCCCCCCCATCAACAGACATTTACTGCCCCCACCCCAATGGACATTCCCCACCCCCCCCCATCAACAGACATTTACTGCCCCCACCCCAATGGACATTTCCCACCCCCCCCCATCAACAGACATTTACTGCCCCCACCCCAATGGACATTCCCCACCCCCCCCCATCAACAGACATTTACTGCCCCCACCCCAATGGACATTCCCCCCCCCCCATCAACAGATATTTATCATTGCGTATTCTTATTTCTGTTTTCATAATTGTTTTATTTCACTTCGTATTGTTGGAGCTCGGAGATCAACAATTAAACTGTACCCCGTAATTACAACTGCAACCCTGTACATGTGACCATTAAACTATCTCATCTAATCTCTACCCCATAGCTAGGCTCAGCAGACTTGCCTCAAAACCTAGCTTTAGCATTCTGCTAACAGATCTAGCTCTGTTGTCTGGCTCAGCGCTAAACGCTTTGCCATGTAGCTTGGCTTAGTAGCGCTAGGCTAGCTGTTTTGGCTGTGTGTGATCAGAAATGAACAGTTAGACTCCTAAGTGGCTTTGTGTGTAAAATTCCATACTTTATTATTACTTGGATTGTTTAGGAAATGTAGTTGATTGTCAAGTCCTCTCTATTTGTGTAATTTGTCTTGTTCAAAATTAGTTTTGCCTCTAGGTTTTTTGTGGAACTGGGAGACAGTGTCTCGGAAGTGGGTATTGTTATAGTTAATTATAAAGCTGCAAATGAGTGATGAAACACATTACATTGTGAGTGCCTGCATGTCTGTCTATGAGGACCAGTGTAAATCTAAGTACCTTTTCCATACTGAAGCCGGAGTCATGGGCCAGTCTGATCACTAGAAATATACTTCAATTTCGGACATTTGAAAAGCTCCTGAGAACGTGGATGTATACCTTCCTCGGTGCTCACACATAAAAAAGATTTTTTTTAAGTTTCCCAGCACTGGGAGCGGATGAGTGATGCTCGGAGCCGAGGCGCGATGCTCAGTCCTCTGAGCTATGGCACAGGGACGGTTCTCATGGCTGAGGTTTTAAGCTATGTGGCTGAGTGATGGTTGCGGATGTGCATGTGAGGTTGAGAGGAAAAGATAGGTCAAGTATTCAGCAGATGTGCAGTTGTTTTTCCCCCATCGGCGGTATACAGGCCATAGATATTGAACTATCTGTAAGTTATGGTTGTAATGGGACATGTAAAGGTGAGACAGACAGAGATCTGAGCCGATGGTCTACAGGACCATCGGCTCTGAGTATGACTAACTGTTGTCTGAGAGGAGGTCTGTGTTATTTTAGAATAAAGGAGTTCAAAAAGGGTTCTCCGGCTATTCCCATAGGAGAACCTTTTTGGTTCCAGAGAGAACCCCCTTTGGGTTCCATGTAGAGCCCTCTGTGGAAAGGGTCCTACATGGAACCCAAAAGGGTTCTACCTAGATCCCGAAAGGGTTCTACCTGGAACCAAAAAGGGTTCCTCAAAGGGTTCTCCTATGGGGACAGCCCCAAAAAACGTTTAGGTTCTAGATAACACTTTTTTTTAAGAGTGTATAGAAAATAGAGAGGCATTTTGGACACACCAGAGATGTTGGAAATCAGACCTTCTATGATTTATCACTGACATCTCTGCTGCTCTCTTATACTGCTGCTTCAGCAACTTCTACAGTCGTCAAGACAGCCCAAACAGATCTAGGACCAGGCGAAGCTTAGCGAGTCCCTCTTGTTGGAACAAGTACAGTTTAATATATTTTTTCCATTATTAACACCATATAGTACAGTTAAATATGGCCTCACTAATGATAATCTGCAAGGGAATCCGGCTGTCACGCTCTACTGTTAACCTAACACAGCAGGCCAGCGTCTGGTATGGTGTGTGTGTGTGTGTAATTGATATTAGAGGTAATCATTTTGCAATATTTCATTCCGTTGGCCGGTGTGGCTGTTTCTAATTACTGCAGAAAGCTGGGATCCATTACTGAGAGAAAATATTTTTTTCCAAGTCCAGTGTGGAGGCAGACTAGGGCTCTCCTCCAGGCTACTTCTCTCCCTTTTAAGATGACTAAATCAAAGGGCTCAGAGAGAGGGATGAGAGAGAGGGATGAGAAAAATGTAAGAGAGGGATGAAAGAGAGAAAAGAGAGAGAGAGAAGAGGGATGGATGAGAGAAAGGGAAGAGAGAAAAGAGAGAGAGAAAAGAGAGAGAGATGAGAGAGAGAAGAGAGAGAAGGAAGAGAGAGAGGAAAGAGAGAGAGACGAGAGAGAGGGAAGAGAGAGGGATGAGAGAGGGAAGAGAGAGAGGGATCACAGAGGGAAGAGAGAGAGAAGAGAGGGAAGAGAGAGATAAGAGGGAGGGAGGGATGAGAGAGAGGGAAGAGAGAGAGAGATGAGAGAGAGGGGCTCAGAGAGAGGGATGAGAGAGAAGGATGAGAGAAAGAGAAGAGAGAGGGATGATAAACAGCACGGAGAGAGAGGGCTGAGAGGGTTTTTCCCTGGTCGAGATAGACCTCCAAGCTCTGTCAACTGTCCAGTGGGCTGAGAGAGAAGGATGAGAGAGGGGGATGAGAGGGGGGGTAAGGGGGATGAGAGAGGGGGATGAGAGCGGTGGGGGAGAGGGGGATGAGAGAGGGGGATGGAGATAAGGGGAGTGTGTGGTGCGTAAAGACATGCATGATTATTGTACTGGCAGGGGATAGAAGGCTATTGGGGTCTGTTAAAGACATAACCTCATCTCCAGTATGGTGGTTGAAGATTAGGATCTTTTCAAATGAGTTTAGTTTAAAATAGGCTTGGCTGTTTTCCACTCCACCAATAGGAATTATTTATAATTTTCATAACACACAGAGAGCAGACAGCATCCTCAAAAGCAGCTTCAGTAACAGTAGCCTCTGGCTCTAAAACAGCCAGGCTTTCCTCTCCTCTCCTCTGTTTCTTTGTCTTTCACTTCATCATCCAGGGGATTTACCTCAGGGTTGCCATGTGTTGGCACCTGGGTAGCCATGTGTTGGCAGATATCCCCACTCACTCCTCCCTTCTGCCTCTGCTCTGTCAGAGCCAAAAACAATGCGCCAAACAGACAGGGGCTGGCAATCCACCGTTAGTCTGCTCTAATGGTTGCATAATAAGGAGTAGAAGAGAAAAAGATTACCATGAGCTTTCTTTCTTGCTCACCTTCCACCATTCTTTTTCTCTCATCATATTTCTTTCTTTGTCAACCGCCTGTTTTTCTCCTCCGTTATCTTCTCCCCCCCCCTCTCTCTGTCGCTCTCTCATAGATGTGGCTATGATTTAACCTTTAACCCCACTAGATACAGGCACATTCAAAGCCCACCTCATGCAGACAGTACTCTCTATTCCATTCATCCCTAATGAAGCTCAGAAAGTGGTCACACTTCACAGCCTGCCGAGTTCTCTCCATTCATTGCCCATGTTGCATTTCACTGCCTTTTCCGTTCACACTTTCACTACTTGGCCATTCAGCGCCCACATTTCCCTCCCCCCAAAATGTGTGTGAACGTGTCAATGTGTGCACATGTGTACGTACGTGTGTGTCTTCCGAAAGTCTCGCTCTCTCTGTTATGTGCAAAGAGAAAAGCAGAACCCATAATTCAGCAGATGTTTATAAAAACAACATCACATATGTTGAGTGTAATGCGTCATGGAATAATGACAGTTCCCCCCTCCTGTAGTGTGGTTCATAAACCCTGCTGGAGGGGTCAGTGGCACGAGGAAGTCAACTCTCTGGAATGTCAACCTGGGGGGGGGAAGGACGGAAGGAGGATGGGGGAGGAATGATGAGGTTGACCCATTGGGAGAATGAAGTGAGAGTCATAGACAGAAAGAGGTCACTGTTATGAACTAAACCCCTACTTACCCCATGCTACCCATGTAAACACACACATTAAAAAAGGCTAACGACCTCATAGCTGGTGTGTGTCTGCTCTGATCATTAATTCAATGACAGGACAGCTGCTCATCTGTCATGTATCAGTGAGTCTGGAAGCTAAGTAGATGTGAGGGATATGGACATGTGAATGAAGAGTTTTGAAACATGCCAGGATGAGAAGAATATGATACACCTGTCAAACGTAGAACGTCCCATGGGAGTTGAGTTGAACCTTTTTTGCCGTTGTCATTTGCTCACAATTGAAGATTCATCAAAAACAAGTTCTCGGTTCTAGTTCAGTCTTGTCTAATCTTTGTTTGACTGGCTACCACAGTAGCCTATCCTGAGTCAGTTTAACCACCTCCCTTTCTCTATTTTCCGTCCAGCGGTCTTCCCATTCCTTGCATGATATATGCATTAGCAACCCTCCAATTCCTATTGGCTCAGATGGTTTCTGATGCCTCTGGAGACCAGATGATTCACTGTAGCCCTTAAAGGACCGGATCATCTGAAATAGCTGCCTGGTTTCCACACATTGACACGGCGTCACTGGTAACTTCTCTGGGCGTCGACACTGTGATTGACAGGATAGGCTCAGGAGTGTGTGTGTGTGTGTGTGTGTGTGTGTAGTCAGAAGATCAGAGAGTGGGTCCATTAATCTCCGGTTTGACTTTCACTTTGGTAAATCCCTGATGGTATGAGTAGGATGTGGATTTTGTCCTGAGCACGTACCCTGAGTGACCACAGAAAACTCCTGGCCCTATAGGTTCAAGGCATCTCCAGTGAAACCTCTGCACGCTCTCTCCTCATTACTGACCCCGTTTTGAAATTGACACCACACATTCTCCAGAAATGTGGGTTTGTCCCCCCCCCCCTCCTGCCCCCAGCCAGTGCCTACTGGTCTCTCCTCCTCCTCCTCTTCCTCCTCATTCTCCTCTCCTCCTCCTCCTCCTCCTCCTCTTCCTCCACCACCCCTTCCTTCTCCAGTATGCCACACACTAAACACCAGAGGTGCTCTCTGACCTCCTGTGATGAATAACAGGGTCAGATGTTAAGAGAGAGCAGAAGAAGGCGTACGAGTGGCAGACAGACAGCGAGAGAGGGGGATTATAGAGAGACAGACATACAGACAGAGAGAGATAGAGAGATGGAGAGAGAGGGGCAAGACAGACAGATGGACGGACGGACGGACAGACAGAGATAGAGAGAGAGATGGAGAGAGAGGGGAAGACAGACAGACAGACAGACAGACAGACAGACAGACAGACAGACAGACAGACAGACAGACAGAAGACAGACAGACAGACAGACAGACAGACAGACAGACAGACAGACAGACAGACAGACAGACAGACAGACAGACAGACAGACAGACAGACAGACAGACAGACAGACAGAAGGTTTTAGGGGACGTGTCTGGAAAACGGCTGTCATCACTGATGCTGAGGAGACAGCAGAGACCAGGGCCTCAGGTCTTTGAGGTTACGTGGCTGCAGGAAACTGCTGAAATATGTGTCAGATATGTCTGAGATATGGCTGACACACACACACACACCCTCTGCAGGGTCAGCTGAGTTCAATGGACGTTGGTCCACATGGCAGCTGGTGCTATGGGTCCCCACGGTGCAGGACCCATGGGAGTTCTAAAGCTCTCCAAGAATGTAATATGTTGTTTATCTTACAAAGGGCTCCCCATTCTGTGTGTGTGTGTGTATGTGTGTGTGTGTGTGTGTGTGTGTGTGTGTGTATGCATGTGTGCACGTGTGTGTGTGCAAACACAATCAACCTGTTGTGAAAATGCACAAAGATCCCTCATGATCTTAGGCCTAGTGGTATAGGGAAATAACATCTTCCTGTCTCTTCACTGCACTCCTCTCCTCCAGGGCATGTATTCAGAAAGCTTCTCAGAGTAGGAGTGCTGATCTAGGATCAGGTCGCCCTCTGTACATGTAATCTTCTTCATTATGATCTAAAATGCTAAACTGATTCTAGATCAGCACTCCCACACTGAGATGCTTAATGAATATGTTACCTGAATCCAGGCTCCAAGCAGGCACAGCCTGCATCTCAAAACCTCCTTTAGGTCGTGTATCAAAACCTCCTTTATGTCGTGTCTCAAAACCTCCTTTATGTCGTGTCTCAAAACCTCCTTTAGGTCGTGTATCAAAACCTCCTTTAGGTCGTGTCTCAAAACCTCCTTTAGGTCGTGTATCAAAACCTCCTTTAGGTCGTGTCTCAAAACCTCCTTTAGGTCGTGTATCAAAACCTCCTTTAGGTCGTGTCTCAAAACCTCCTTTAGGTCGTGTATCAAAACCTCCTTTAGGTCGTGTCTCAAAACCTCCTTTATAGGTCGTATCTCAAAACCTCCTTTAGGTCGTGTCTCAAAACCTCCTTTAGGTCGTGTCTCAAAACCTCCTTTATGTCGTGTCTCAAAACCTCCTTTAGGTCGTGTCTCAAAACCTCCTTTAGGTCGTGTCTCAAAACCTCCTTTAGGTCGTGTCTCAAAACCTCCTCGTGTCTCAAAACCTCCTTTAGGTCGTGTCTCAAAACCTCCTTTAGGTCGTGTCTCAAAACCTCCTTTAGGTCGTGTCTCAAAACCTCCTCGTGTCTCAAAACCTCCTTGTGTCTCAAAACCTCCTTTGGGTCGTGTCTCAAAACCTCCTTTAGGTCGTGTCTCAAAACCTCCTTTAGGTCATGTCTCAAAACCACCTTTAGGTCGTCTCTCAAAACCTCCTCGTGTCTCAAAACCTCCTTTAGGTCGTGTCTCAAAACCTCCTTTAGGTAGTGTCTCAAAAACCACCTTTAGGTCGTGTCTCAAAACCACCTTTAGGTCGTGTCTCAAAACCTCCTTTAGGTCGTGTCTCAAAACCTCCTTTAGGTCGTGTCTCAAAACCTCCTTTAGGTCGTGTCTCAAAACCTCCTTTAGGTCGTGTCTCAAAACCTCCTTTAGGTCGTGTCTCAAAACCTCCTTTAGGTCGTGTCTCAAAACCTCCTTTAGGTCGTGTCTCAAAACCTCCTCGTGTCTCAAAATCTCCTTGTGTCTCAAAACCTCCTTTAGGTCGTGTCTCAAAACCTCCTTTAGGTCGTGTCTCAAAACCTCCTTTAGGTCATGTCTCAAAACCACCTTTAGGTCGTCTCTCAAAACCTCCTCGTGTCTCAAACCTCCTTTAGGTCGTGTCTCAAAACCTCCTTTAGGTAGTGTCTCAAAACCTCCTTTAGGTCGTGTCTCAAAACCACCTTTAGGTCGTGTCTCAAAACCACCTTTAGGTCGTGTCTCAAAACCACCTTTAGGTCGTGTCTCAAAACCTCCTTTAGGTCGTGTCTCAAAACCTCCTTTAGGTCGTGTCTCAAAACCTCCTTTAGGTCGTGTCTCAAAACCTCCTTTAGGTCGTGTCTCAAAACCTCCTTTAGGTCGTGTCTCAAAACCTCCTTTAGGTCGTGTCTCAAAACCTCCTTTAGGTCGTGTCTCAAAACCTCCTTTAGGGTTTTTCCCAAATGGCACCCTGTTCCCTATATACTTTGGACCAGGGCCTACAGGGCCTATAGGACTCTGGTCAAAAGTAGTATACTACATAGGGAATAGGGTGCAATTTGGGATGCACACTTGCTCTTTCTTCCTGAGTCACCTGGCAGACAACTCAACCTGACAAAATGTTTCAGCAGAGCCTTCAGCTGTAGTGGGTCAGGCTAAAATAGAGAGATGCTGGTTTGGGTTTCACGATGCGTGTTTTTGTCTGTCTGTGTGTGTGTGTGTGTGTCTGTGTGTGTGAATGTCTACTGAGACCGACAGCTATTGATGGCTTTCATTGGGTGAAGAGAATGGTGTTTGCAAAAGCAGTAGCATGAAGTTTCCCCTAGACAATGAATGATCTGATGTCAATTTTGTATAAGCGGTTTTGTAATGGTAAAGGTTAGGATTTTGTGACAGTAAACTGATCATAGATCTGCGCCTATGGGCAACGGAGCAGTTTGTGTGTTTTTCTGTGTCAGTGTGTCTGTGTGTGTGTGCGTGTCCTCGTACCTGTGTGTGTGTCTGTATACCTGTGTGCGTGTGTGTGTGTGTGTGTACAGACCCTGGTTGCCTGGTTGTATTTTGGTCCCATTATTTCTGGTGTGGCTGTATTGAGATGCGTTGTGTTCCAGACAGCAGCTCCTAACAGTGTAAGAATCGTGTTCTATATGAGACGGTTGCCATCTAACTGACTCATGCAGCCGTCAGACAGACAGGCCAGAGTCTGAGTACCAAACTTCCTGCATGACACTGCTGCTTTATTAGTCTGTCTCTATGTGTGTCTCATTCTATCTGTCTGTTGATCTGTCTGTCTGTTGACCTGTCTGTCTGTTAGGCTCTGTCTGTTGATCTGTCTGTCTGTTAGTCTCTGTCTGTTAGGCTCTGTCTGTCTGTTGACCTGTCTGTCTGTTGCCCTGTCTGTCTGTTAGTCTCTGTCTGTTGATCTGTCTGTCTGTTAGTCTCTGTCTGTTGATCTGTCTGTTGACCTGTCTGTCTGTTAGGCTCTGTCTGTTGACCTGTCTGCCTCTTAGGCTATGTCTGTTGATCTGTCTGTCTGTTAGTCTCTGTCTGTTGATCTGTCTGTCTGTTGACCTGTCTGTCTGTTAGGCTCTGTCTGTTGACCTGTCTGTCTGTTCGGCTCTGTCTGTTGACCTGTCTGTCTGTTAGGCCCTGTCTGTTGATCTGTCTGTCTGTTAGTCTCTGTCTGTTTATCTGTCTGTCTGTTAGTCTCTGTCGGTTGATCTGTCTGTCTGTTAGGCTCTGTCTGTTGACCTGTCTGTCTGTTCGTCTCTGTCTGTTGACCTGTCTGTCTGTTAGGCCCTGTCTGTTGATCTGTCTGTCTGTTAGTCTCTGTCTGTTTATCTGTCTGTGTGTTAGTCTCTGTCTGTTGACCTGTCTGTCTGTTAGTCTCTGTCTGTCTGTTTATCTGTCTGTTTGTCTGCCTGTCAGTCTCTGTTTGTCTCATTCTCTGTCTGTCTGTCTGTCTGTCTGTCTGTCTGTCTGTCTGTCTGTCTGTCTGTCTGTCTGTCTGTCTGTCTGTCTGCTTATGTTTGTCTGTTTGTCTGTTAATCTGTCTGTCTGCTAGTCTCATTTTATTTGTCTGTCTGTTAGTCTCTGTCTGTTTCTCTGTCTGTTTCTCTGTCTGTTTCTCTGTCTGTTTATCTGTCTGTTTGTCTGTCTGTCTGACTGTCTGTCTGACTAACTGACTGTCTGTGTGTCTGACTGTATGTGTGTGTGTGTGTCTGTCTGTTTGCCTCTGTGTGTCTAGCTATGTGTATATGTTACATGAGTCCCTAGACCTCTACTTGTGGTTTCGTAGTGAACCCTCCTCCTGCCACAGCTAATGTCTTTATGCAGCAGTCGTCTCTGGCAGCACAAATGGAAGCCTATTCCCTATAATGCACTACTGTTGACCAGAGCCTTATAGAACCTGGTCAATAATAGTGCACTATGGATGAATTAGGGTGTCATTTAGGACCCAGTCTCTCTTTGGGTCCTGTGGAAACAGTCTATGTCTGCCTGTGTGTGTTGCTTCCTAGAGATGGAAAACCAACCAACCCCACCAACTGAGTCCCAGGCCCTGAACCAAACAGACTACATTACTGGACCACAGGCTCCAATCTCCCAACCCATTGGTCGGTGGCAGTGACCAACCGTGGTTCTGTGGTCAATGAATGCTGTGGTTCAATACTTATCATTTTCAATCTCTGACGTGTTTTGTTAAAGTGCCTGTGAATAACAGGCTTTTAGTTTATAAGTGGGTGGTTTAGCAGTGTGCGTGCATGAGTGTGTGCATGAATATGGGTGTGTGTATATGTGTGTATGTATATGTGTGTTTGTGTTTGTATTCCTCATTATGTTTTTACACAAATTCGAGTTTTTTGAGCTCCTCATATCTTGTACTTTTGGTCACTAGTTTACTTTCTGTCTCTCCTCTCCTTAGGGCGTCAGCCCTGCTCACTGACAGCCCTGCTCACTGACAGCCCCGCTCACTGACAGCCCCGCTCACTGACAGCCCCGCTCACTGACAGCCCTGCTCACTGACAGCCCCGCTCACTGACAGCCCCGCTCACTGACAGCCCCGCTCACTGACAGCCCCGCTCACTGACAGCCCCGCTCACTGACAGCCCCGCTTACTGCCTAATTGACTCATGTTAGTTATACAGGGTTTGCCAAACACGTCACCACTCTGTCCTGCTCAACTGAACATACCCCTGGCCATGAGGAAATCACTGCATACCACAGTTCTAATAACCAGCTCAAAAGTAATTATTCAATTGCCGCTTTAATTCTGACGAAGCAATTACGAACCCTCCAGCCTGTTTCTGACACGCACGCAGAAGGCTTTAGAATGAGCTAAGGATATGAAAATGAAACTCCCCCGATGGTTTAAATGTAATTTCAGACGGATAGTGTCCAGCGTCACATCTGCTTTTTAAGCTTGTGTTCCTCAAAGAGCTACGTTACATGACCAAAGGTATGTGGACACCTACTCGTCTAACATTTAACTTCAAAGTCATGAGCATTAATATGGAGTTGGTCCCCCCTTTGCTGCTATAACAGCCTCTATAACAGCCTATGTCTGAGATATGGCTCACACACACACACACACACACACACACACACACACACACACACACACACACACACACACAACACACACACACACACACACACACACACACACACACACACACACACTGCAGGGTCAGCTGAGTTCAATGGACGTTGGTCCACATGGCAGCTGGTGCTATGGGTCCCCACGGTGCAGGACCCACGGGAGTTCTAAAGCTCTCCAAGAATGTAATATGTTGTTTATCTTACAAAGGGCTCCCCATTCTGTGTGTGTGTGTATGTGTGTGTGTGTATGTATGTGTGTGTGTGTGTGTGTGTGTGTGTGTGTGTGTGTGTGTGTGTGTGTGTGTGTGTGTGTGTGTGTGTGTGTGTGTGTGTGTGTGTATGCATGTGAGCACGTGTGTGTGTGCAAACACAATCAACCTGTTGTGAAAATGCACAAAGATCCCTCATGATCTTAGGCCTAGTGGTATAGGGATATAACATCTTCCTGTCTCTTCACTGCACTCCTCTCCTCCAGGGCATGTATTCAGAAAGCTTCTCAGAGTAGGAGTGCTGATCTAGGATCAGGTCGCCCTCTGTACATGTAATCTTATTCATTATGATCTAAAATGCAAACTGATTCTCGATCAGCACTCCCACACTGAGATGCTTAATGAAAATGTACCCTGAATCCAGGCTCCAAGCAGGCACTCAGCCTGTTTGCTAAGACTTCTTGCTGATACACTTTGCTGGAGTCTGTACCTGTGTACCGAGCACTGACCGACTGCATCTATTTATCAACACAGCTACAATCTCCCCAGTCACTCTGACTCCAACCACAGCCTTCATCACCTCTCCTCACATCTCAAAACGTCCTTTAGATGTTGTGTTGGCATTGCGCATGGTGATCTTAGGCTTGTGTGTGGCTGCTCGGACATGGAAACCCATTTCATGAAGCTCCCAACTAATAGTTATTGTGTTGCAACCGAGGACAGACAATTCTTATGCACTACGTGTTTCAGCACTCAGTGGTCCCGTTCTGTGAGCTTTTGTTCGTCCTAGACGTTTCCACTTCACAATAACAGCATTTACAGTTGACCGGGGCAGCCCTAGCAGTAAGGCCATTCTACTGCCAATGTTTGTCTATGGAGATTGCATGGCTGTGTGCTCGATTTTATACACCTGTCAGCAGCGGGTGTGGCTGAAATAGCTGAATCCACTCATTTGAAGGGTACTTTTGTATATGTTGTGTATTTATCCCCCTGAGGCCGGGTTTTCTTTTAATGATTGCAGCAAAAAAGACTGTAGAAACGGTTCAACTCTCCGAGGTGGGGAGTCTGTGGTGAACATGTTCAAACGCTACTTGATGTGTGTGTGTGTGTGTGTGTGTGTGTGTGTGTGTGTGTGTGTGTGTATGTTAGCCAAGGCCTCCCCACCACCAGTGCCATACAACCAGCTACCAGGCCATTCACTTAAAATACTTTCCCAACACAACTCCCCCTCCAACGTTCAAAGCTGGCCAAATCTACGAGATGGGTGCTACTGACACCAGCCTTGTGGCTGTGTGTGTGTGTGTGTGTGTGTGTGTGTGTGTGTGTGTGTGTGTGTGTGTGTGTGTGTGTGTGTATGCGTGTATGCGTGCCTGCAAGCATGTGGGTGTGTGTGTCCCCCGGGATAAGGAAGGAGTGAGTCTCTGATAAGAGAGAGAGAGGTTTGGGAGACTGAAGCACTGAAATGCGGGTGATAGTGTAAGAGAGGTGTCGACTGAGGAAGGGAACCAACTGTCAGCGGCCTACGTAGCCTGTAGGCTAGCCGTTCAGTCTCTGTGTGTGTGTGTGTGTGTGTGTGTGTGTGTGTGTGTGTGTGTGTGAGAATGGACACATCTGGTCCTCAGGGGCTGCAGTATTAATGGTTGCCCCTGCTGAATAACATTTATTGTATTGAATTGAATTTGATTTCTCCCAGATGTTTCATTGATAAATGTTTTATTGATCATGAATTGATTGCTCAGAGGGTGACTGGATCAAAGTTACCCATCCCTGAATCAGGGCCTGTATTCATAAGAGTAGGATTGCTGATATAGGATCAGTTTAGCATTTTTTCTAATAATGAATAAGATTACATGGACAGGGGGGTTGGATCTGATCCTAGATCAGCATTCCTACTCTAAGACCCTTAGTGGATACGGGTTCAGAGACGTGTACTTTACTTTACTTTAATGACTTCATTGTCCCCATGGGGACATGTTGTTGCAGTGTCATGTACACGTTTAAAGTGCCATTTAAACACAAAACAAATTGACAATACAACTTTCATAACAGCTACATACCAATAAAAAGAGACTGCTGGCCTTACTGGGTTGATAGGAACATTAGCCTGCTGGCCTTACTGGGTCGATAGGAACATTAGCCTGCTGGCCTTACTGGGTCGATGAGAACATTAGCCTGCTGGCCTTACTGGGTCGATGAGAACATTAGCCTGCTGGCCTTACTGGGTCGATGAGAACATTAGCCTGCTGGCCTTACTGGGTCGATGAGAACATTAGCCTGCTGGCCTTACTGGGTCGATGAGAACATTAGCCTGCTGGCCTTACTGGGTCGATGAGAACATTAGCCTGCTGGCCTTACTGGGTCGATGAGAACATTAGCCTGCTGGCCTTACTGGGTTGATAGGAACATTAGCCTGCTGGCCTTACTGGTCGATAGGAACATTAGCCTGCTGGCCTTACTGGGTCGATAGGAACATTAGCCTGCTGGCCTTACTGGGTCGATAGGAACATTAGCCTGCTGGCCTTACTGGGTCGATAGGAACATTAGCCTGCTGGCCTTACTGGGTCGATAGGAACATTAGCCTGCTGGCCTTACTGGGTCGATAGGAACATTAGCCTGCTGGCCTTACTGGGTTGATAGGAACATTAGCCTGCTGGCCTTACTGGGTCGATAGGAACATTAGCCTGCTGGCCTTACTGGGTTGATAGGAACATTAGCCTGCTGGCCTTACTGGGTCGATAGGAACATTAGCCTGCTGGCCTTACTGGGTTGATAGGAACATTAGCCTGCTGGCCTTACTGGGTCGATGAGAACATTAGCCTGCTGGCCTTACTGGGTTGATAGGAACATTAGCCTGCTGGCCTTACTGGGTCGATAGGAACATTAGCCTGCTGGCCTTACTGGGTCGATAGGAACATTAGCCTGCTGGCCTTACTGGGTCGATGAGAACATTAGCCTGCTGGCCTTACTGGGTCGATGAGAACATTAGCCTGCTGGCCTTACTGGGTCGATGAGAACATTAGCCTGCTGGCCTTACTGGGTCGATGAGAACATTAGCCTGCTGGCCTTAATGGGTCGATGAGAACATTAGCCCTGCTGGCCTTACTGGGTCGATGAGAACATTAGCCTGCTGGCCTTACTGGGTCGATAGGAAATTAGCCTGCTGGCCTTACTGGGACGATAGGAACATTAGCCTGCTGGCCTTACTGGGTCGATAGGAACATTAGCCTGCTGGTCTTACTGGGTCGATGAGAACATTAGCCTGCTGGCCTTACTGGGTCGATGAGAACATTAGCCTGCTGGCCTCACTGGGTCGATGAGAACATTAGCCTGCTGGCCTTACTGGGTCGATGAGAACATTAGCCTGCTGGCCTTACTGGGTCGATGAGAACATTAGCCTGCTGGCCTTACTGGGTCGATAGGAACATTAGCTTGCTGGCCTTACTCTGGGTCGATAGGAACATTAGCCTGCTGGCCTTATGGGGTCGATAGGAAACATTAGCCTGCTGGCCTTACTGGGTCGAAGGACATTAGCCTGCTGGCCTTACCGTGTCGATGAGACATTAGCCTGCTGGCCTTACTGGGTCGATGAGAAACATGTAGCCTGCTGGCCTTACTGGTTTGATAGGAACATGGAGCCTGCTGGCCTTACTGGGTCGATGAGAACATGAGCCTGCTGGCCTTACTGGGTCGATAGGAACATTAGCCTGCTGGCCTTAACTGGGTCGATGAGAACATTAGCCTGCTGGCCTTACTGGGTCGATAGGAACATTAGCCTGCTGGCCTTACTGGGTCGATAGGAACATTAGCCTGCTGGCCTTACTGGGTCGATGAGACCATTAGCCTGCTGGCGCTTAATGAGGGTCCGATGAGACATTAGCCTGCTGCCTTATGGGTCGATAGGACATTAGCCTGCTGGCTTACTGGTTTGATAGGAAATTCGCCTGCTGGCCTTACTGGGTCGATGAGAACATTAGCCTGCTGGCCTTACTGGGGTCGATAGGAACATTAGCCTGCTGGCCTTACTGGGTCGATAGGAACATTAGCCTGCTGGCCTTACTGGGTCGATGAGAAATTAGCCTGCTGGCCTTACTGGGTCGATGAGAACATTAGCCTGCTGGCCTTACTGGGTCGATGAGAACATTAGCCTGCTGGCCTTACTGGGTCGATGAGAACATTAGCCCTGCTGGCCTTACTGGGTCGATGAGAACATTAGGCCTGCTGGCCTTACTGGGTCGATGAGAACATTAGCCTGCTGGCCTTACTGGGTCGATGAGAACATTAGCCTGCTGGCCTTACTGGGTCGATAGGAACATTAGCCTGCTGGCCTTACTGGATCGATAGGAACATTAGCCTGCTGGCCTTACTGGGTCGATGAGAACATTAGCCTGGCTGGCCTTACTGGTCGATAGGAAATTAGCCTGCTGGCCTTACTGGTTCGATAGGAACATTAGCCTGCTGGCCTTACTGGGTCGATGAGACATTAGCCTGCTGGCCTTACTGGGTCGATAGGAACATTAGCCTGCTGGCCTTACTGGGTCGATAGGAACATTAGCCTGCTGGCCTTACTGGGTCGATGAGAACATTAGCCTGGCTGGCCTACTGGGTCGATGAGAACATTAGCCTGCTGGCCTTACTGGGTCGATGAGAACATTAGCCTGCTGGCCTTACTGGTTTGATAGGAACATTAGCCCAGGCTATGTAGGAGGGATATCACACCCTGGCACAAATGATTGTCTAGTTGTGTTTTTCCTGACAAGGGGTGCCCTATACCTGCGCCCAGAGTGTCTAGATCCAAGTCCGGGTACAAAGTACAGCTCTTATATGCGTGACAAGTAACATTGTGAAAGACCGCTGCGGTTTACAAGCTGAACAACAACAGTGTGGTTTGGGAGTAAAAGTGGCTGACAGGATCTATTTGTCTGTCTCTGTGAGGTTGCCTTGGTTAGCTTCTGCAGGTCACTTTTTTCTGCACTGCTTTTATTGTGGTTAGATTTTACGATGTTCAGGTCTGAGCAAGGGTTCAGTCACTAACAATAATTACTTTGGCGGTTTGGAGTTGAGCCTCAACAAACTTGTTCCGGGCAAAGCCCAAGTAACAAAAAAATGGGTGTGCGAGTGAGTGTGTGTATGTGCGTGCGTGTGTAAGTTATATTCAGAGCAGGTTCATAATGTAGCGTTTTGGCCCGAGACGAATCCCAGGAGAATCGCCCCAAAACCCACAATCTTTGGAAGGAAAGCAAAAGCACACAATTATAATCAGCTTGGATTTATGATAACAAAACATGTAAAGCGGTTGTTACCTAGCAACCATGTATCGGGATTCTTTTGTACTTTTATGAATGATTTTTCTGCAGTAAGTTGCTGAGAACAAGGATCTGTAGAACACTGTAGCATTGTCATCCAACGTTTTGAAAATACATATTATTCATGTGTATTCAGTGTATATTGTAGGAGCTATAATATTATTGTTCATAAATCAATGTAATCGCAGTAATCCCTTATCAAACAATACCCGTGGTGACGGCCAATGAAAACAGAACAATCGATAACTTGACACTCCCTCATCAATTAATCTGTATTACAAAATCGAAAATCCCTTGTAAATCCGGATTTATCTGAAGATCTCAACTGACAGCCATGTGCCAAGAGAAACCAAGGAGTGAGCCACTTTGTCTATGGAGAGGGGGCGAGAGAGCGAGAGGGGGCGAGCGAGAGAGAGAGAGAGAGAGAGAGAGA
>NC_034189.2:18266702-18309202 GCF_002021735.2 Oncorhynchus kisutch | reverse complement strand
GTGAGTACAGCATCAACTGGGCAATCAACATCAACTTTCAGAAAACCAAAGTCGTAGCAGTCCTTCAAATGAGGAAATACCATGGTTGGAACATGCCCAATGGCACAACTACCTGGAACTAAAAATCAGCCCCTCTGGAGGATTTGGTCTGGCAGTGAATGCACAAAGAAAAGCCTACAAATGATTTTATTCCATAAATAGAAAATTCTCCAAAATAAATATTCCAAATCGGGTGCAAAATATGAAATTGTGTAATTTTACCCGTTGCACCATATGGAAGCCAAGTTTGGGGTCCAACTTGTAATTACGTTTATAAGCAATGGGCGGAAAACCCAATAGAAAATCTACATCCAGAATTCTGCAGAATTATCCTAAATCTCCAAAAGAAAGTACCAAATAATGCAGAGAGGAACTCTGAAGATTCCCTTTAATTGGAAACATAAAGAAAAGGACACATTTTGACACCATTTGAAATGAAGCCTTAAAACATCCTTATAATTCAAAGCACTGGAAACCGAAGAACTGAACACGGAAAAGAGTCCCCTAAGACAGCTTTAAAAATACTTACCAACCCTATTATCCCAACACACAGGGAACACAGATCGTTACAGCAACTAAAACCTCCTATTTGACCAATTGGGAAAATTCTACAAAAAACACAGAACAAACTAAATTGCTATTTGGCCCTCAAAAGAGAAAACAAATTGGCAGAATATCTCTACTCTGTCAGAAATACAAAACAGAGACAGATCCTGACCAAATACAGGCTCAGCGACCACCAACTGGCTATAGAAAAAGGGAGACACAAAAAGACATGGCTACCCAAAGAGGAGCGTCTGTGTGGTCACTGTACGACAGGGGAGGTAGAAACAGAGATTTGCTTTTTCCTCTACTATGAGAAATACTCCCAAATAAGATCAAGAGCATTTACTAATGACATAAAACTGGGAATTATTCTGGGTGAGGGAGAAACCACAAATATTACTGCCAGATATGGATATTACCATAGGTCGAATGACACTCCATTAACATAAATTCCCTGAAGTATTTCCATTGTATATAACCTCTGAATAATACATAGTGTAACCATCATCCATGTACATTTCATTATCCTCATTGCATTGTTCTGTATTTACTGAAATGCTGTACCGCTATATTGCTTTGGCAATATCTAATTGTATTTCATGCCAATAAAGCAATCTGAACTTGTATTTGATAGAGAGAGGATAGAGAGAGAGATTACTGCAGGCCTAACTAAGTGGATTGGTCCAGGGTTAGTACAGGAGATCCCAGTGGATCCTAAAGGCTCAGTCATGATCTGTCAGGCCTGTTACAGAGATCTTATCCGCCTGCGTTGCTTCCCTCTCTGTTGTCTTTGGGAAGTGGGACTTGGGCTCACTGGGGATTTTGGCTGGAGGCGAATGCCAGCACGGAGAGCCCTCGCCAGGTCAATCCACCCCATCTGGAGTTGATTGAGACCACACTACAGGGGAAGGGACACTCACTCACTCACTTACTCACTCACTCACTCACTCACTCACTCACTCACTCACTCACTCACTCACTCACTCACTCACTCACTCACTCACTCACTCACTCACATTGTCTAGATCTGTCTGTCTAGCTTGCAGGTCTCTCTCTCTCTCTCTCTCTCTCTCTCTCTCTCTCCCTCTCTCTCTCTCTCTGTCCATGTTGAATCACCTTCCCCCCTCAATCATGCTCCCTGTCCAATTACACTGGTTGTCACATTTGATGGGAACATGCTGACTTCTAAATGTTTAATTACAGTATATGCATTATGATGGGAACACAGTGACATGTTAAATGTATCATTCCCCCCAAATGCGTTCTGCCAATGTACTAGCAGCATATTTTGCACACACACATACACACATCGGCACACACACATGCACACACCCATGCGCACACACACACACACGCACGCACACGCACACACACGCACACGCACACACGCACACGCACACGCACACACACACACACACACACACACACACACACACACACACACACACACACACACACACACACACACACACACACACACACACACACACACACACACACACACACACGCACACACGCACACACACACACACACGCACGCACACACGCACACACGCACACACACACCATCTCTCATCTTTCCTCTTGTGTTGGTTTGATTGATGGTTGTTATGACAGGAAGTAGCAAAGCTTGTAATACAGGAGCCCTTTACTTCGCTCCACTGTCTCTGGTAATTACGTGAGTGAGTGTCCACTCCCCATCTCTTACTGTTGCTAGACTGGACAGTTACTAAAGTAGTGGTGCCGTGCAGATCTCTAATAAAAATAGGACTCCATAGGGTTTGCTTATTCAAATCAAATCAAATCAAATCACATTTATTTATATAGCCCTTCGTACATCAGCTGATATCTCAAAGTGCTGTACAGAAACCCAGCCTAAAACCCCAAACAGCAAGCAATGCAGGTGTAGAAGCACGGTGGCTAGGAAAAACTCCCTAGAAAGGCCAATACCTAGGAAGAAACCTAGAGAGGAACCAGGCTATGTGGCGTGGCCAGTCCTCTTCTGGCTGTGCCGGGTGGAGATTATAACAGAACATGGCCAAGATGTTCAAATGTTCATAAATGACCAGCATGGTCGAATAATAATAAGGCAGAACAGTTGAAACTGGAGCAGCAGCACAGTCAGGTGGAAGTTGAAACTGGAGCAGCAGCATGGCCAGGTGGACTGGGGACAGCAAGGAGTCATCATGTCAGGTAGTCCTGGGGCATGGTCCTAGGGCTCAGGTCAGTTGAAACTGGAACAGCAGCATGGCCAGGTGGACTGGGGACAGCAAGGAGTCATCATGTCAGGTAGTCCTGGGGCATGGTCCTAGGGCTCAATGACATTCAATGAGAACAGGCTTTGCTTTTCACGATGTGTCTCTGTGTAGCATCAGACTGACAAGGGTTACATCCCAAATGGCATCCTAGTTCTTATATACTGCAATTCATTTTGACCTATTTGACACCAGATTCTGAGATTCCCTATAGGTTTATCACTACTGGTCAAAAATAGTGCACTATAGAGTTAATATGCTGCCTTTTCGCACGCAGACAATCTCTTTGAGTTGTTGGCCCCTTTTCACCTTAGCTGTGTTCATATACTCATACTTACCACACTAACTGTACTATTTGTGATGTACATTGAGTATATAGTGTCGTGTCTTTACTATCATTAACTGAAGACATAGTTTATATCAAAGATTCTCTGTAATTAGTATTACGCGATTAGACTGATTAATCATGTAACCATAATTACTAGGAAGTCGGGGCACCAAGGACAAATATTCAGATTACAAAGTTATCATTTCCTAAAATAACTTTTCAGATATTTTATCTGATCAATTAGTCTTCGAATTAATGAATTATTTACTTTACCTCACGTTAGTCTCATTCCAAACGTCAAAAATTGTTGGTTATCTGCACGAACCCAGTCTTCACTATGAGTCATCCATACATCAATTGTCTTAAATAATGTATTTATTACTAACTAAGTAATTCACAGAAATGCAATAAACAAACAAACAAACAAACAAGGTAAATGTGGTGACAAGAAATGATAGGAGAATGTGCCTTAGTGGGCTAAACCGGCATCGAGGCTTGTTAGACAAAAGGGGAAGTGGGGGGTCGACTAAGAAGTCACTACAGAGTGATAATTATAACAATTGAAATGCTAATCCTTTGCACATGAACGCTCAGTCTTTCGGGAACAATTGCAATCAATATATATATTTACGCTCAGTGTGTTGTCTTGATCGCTGGTGAAAAGTTTGTTTCTGTTTCTGTTGGAGAGTTTCGTCCTCTCTCTCTCTCTCTCTCTCTCTCTGTCGTGGTTATAGTGGCTGGTTCAGAGTGACATTCATTCATTTGTTATAGAATGGATGTTTCGGCGGTTGTCGTTCTTCGCGTTCAATGATAACGAATTCCTAGCTGCAGACTAGTAATTCATATCAAAGACTTGTTCTTATTCTGTCGGTATCGATAGTCTAAGAGTTTAACCATGTGGTATGGTTAAAAGATTCAGCAATGGTCTACAACCTGTGTCTCCTCCTAATGGAGGAAAACATGGTCTGGTGATAATTTCTCAAAGTTGGGTTTTATTCGGAATGGCAAAAAAGGGCTGTCCCAGAACGCCTGACCCTAACTGGGCTCAGGGGCGGTCCTCTGATTTAGTTAACTCCAATCCTCTTTTTGAGTTGTCCTTCATTAAACAGTCCAAAATCACATTGTAAAATTGTGTAAACAGTATCATACTCACTCATTCATATTATACAACAATTAGATGTAAACCTTATATCTGAGGCTATTATATAAACAGCGTTATGGTAATGTGGCCACACCGTCTCCCATGAGCTTCCCCAAGTTATGACAAACGGACCAGTTCGTAGCTGGATTCTTCACCGATCTTTTATACTTTCTCCGGAACATGAAATTTGTTCGTACCTCAAGTTCTGTGAGGTGGAAGGAATTCCTTTGTTCTCTATGAAAATTTACTCTCTCTATACTGTGTGTCCATGAGGAGATCCTCAGGAATTTATGACATCTCTCTGACCACAGCAGCCTAGTTGAAGCAGGCAAGGGGGAGGCAGGGAGAGGGGGATGGGGCTGGCTATACCCAAAGAGGCCAACGTCATGACAATAGTATGCTTATAGATCGTAGTATGGCTATATTACAGTAGTATGCCAAATGTTCCTGGATGTCGTACTACATTTGCCAAAATACAAAGTATTCAAGCAGCAGACACTATTTCTGTGCTTTTAGGGCCCCTCTTGAGAAAATGGGCGTGGCTTCACATTTTCAGATTTGAAGAAAATGGCAGAAAATATGGAGCCAAAGTCCAACGAGAGCGGATACAAATTCATTGCTTTAACCAATTATGACAAATGTTAAGAACATTTTGAGCAATGTAAGAAAGTAATGACTTTTCAAATACGTTACCTTACACGTTCTGTTGGCAATTTGTTTGCTACGCTATCCTTATGAACCGCATAGCATATCATTACAGCAGTATGTACCGGTATGTCAGCTAGCTACCTTAACTATATGCTATCTAACTAACTACCCAAAGTTTATTGACTTGATTATTCCTGTTCTTAGTTTACCTCAGTGGTAGAGTCGTTGGGCATTCGGGTGCGTTCGTAAATCTACTCCGATATCAGACGACTCTCGTCTGAGTGTACCTGTGCAAGAACTCAGAATAACTGATGAATTTACAAACTCTCAACGCCAGTTGAATATGGCTTGTGTCAGCAGAAAAGCGTAATTAAATTGTTGGCAGTAGCACAGCGAACCTACTCATCGGCCAGAGCGTCCAGTGTGCGCTCGAAACGCTCTGAATTTACAAACAGACAATCTAACAATGATCTGAATTTATAAATGCCCAGATCGCACTCTGGCACCCCAGACTGAATATAATAACACACCCAAAGTCGAAACATGTCTAGCTAGTAATTTGCTATGCTAACAAGCTAGCAAGTGGTTGCATAGCAACAGCATCAACTTCCTGTAGACAGGCGAAGCACCTGTACGTCAACTGAAAGGATACCGCTTATTTACAGTACACTAAAATGACCTAATAGTATATAGAATGTAGTATATGCTCATTATGTAGTATACAGTGTGTTAGTATGTGTACTCAAACACAGCTCGTGTCTATAACTGTCACTGGAATGGATGTATACTAAACAGAGTTATGCTACTCTGTCATTCCTGTGTTTAAGGAGGTTTTGTTGTAATTGAGTTTCGAACGTTTTTAAAATGAGGGCACCACTAATATGGAGGTTATTAGCAGAATATAGCGGGGTGGTTTGGCAGATGCCTAAGGATAGACAGCCCATTGTGGGAGTGTAGGTAGGGCATCAGAGAAACAATGAATGAATGGAAATGAATAAGTCTATGAACAGGATTCTTCTGTTCTAGTGTTGGATTTTGTGCTTCCCTGTCTAGATATAATGAAACAAATATAGAGTTTGGTGAAATCCTTAAGAATGTAAAGACAACTGAAACTAAACCATTCCCCTTCCTATTATGTGTTGAGACAGAGAGAGGAAGCTGTCATGTCTACCATTCGAAAACATGTTTGGGCGGAATAAAGATCAGATGTCATCTTAGAGAATTGACTTTGTCAAAATTCTGCTGAAACTGACCCATATATAAAGTATGTACACCTCTGAGATATTGCTCAATGGTGGCAAAGTTGAGTCTACTAGCGTCTGTCCAGGGGGGGAGGTAGTGTTTTGTGTTATGTTTTTTTGTCCGCTAACTTGGCTCTGGGTTGTAGTTGTTCTTGCCAAGAACAGATACCATGTCAAAACAAGCACTCTCAACTTCCGACCGGGGGAGGGGGGGGGGGGTTGGCTCTTGTTTTCCGTTCGCATTTGGTTTGTATTTATCCACTCTGGAATAAGATATATATTCTGGAGGAAGAAAAAGAGGCATAACAGAATGACAGGAAGGCATAACAGAAACATAGGAAGGCATAACAGAATGATAGGAAGGCATAGCAGAATGATAGGAAGGCATAGCAGAATGATAGGAAGGCATAACAGAATGATAGGAAGGCATAACAGAATGACAGGAAGGCATAACAGAAACATAGGAAGGCATAACAGAATGATAGGAAGGCATAACAGAATCATAGGAAGGCATAGCAGAATTATAGGAAGGCATAACAGAATCATAGGAAGGCATAGCAGAATTATAGGAAGGCATAACAGAATCATAGGAAGGCATAGCAGAATTATAGGAAGGCATAGCAGAATGATAGGAAGGCATAGCAGAATGATAGGAAGGCATAACAGAATGATAGGAAGGCATAACAGAATGATAGGAAGGCATAACAGAATGATAGGAAGGCATAGCAGAATGATAGGAAGGCATAACAGAATGATAGGAAGGCATAGCAGAATGATAGGAAGGCATAGCAGAATGATAGGAAGGCATAACAGAATCATAGGAAGGCATAGCAGAATTATAGGAAGGCATAACAGAATCATAGGAAGGCATAGCAGAATGATAGGAAGGCATAGCAGAATGATAGGAAGGCATAGCAGAATGATAGGAAGGCATAGCAGAATTATAGGAAGGCATAACAGAATCATAGGAAGGCATAGCAGAATGATAGGAAGGCATAGCAGAATTATAGGAAGGCATAGCAGAATGATAGGAAGGCATAGCAGAATGATAGGAAGGCATAGCAGAATGATAGGAAGGCATAGCAGAATTATAGGAAGGCATAACAGAATGATAGGAAGGCATAGCAGAATTATAGGAAGGCATAGCAGAATGATAGGAAGGCATAGCAGAATGATAGGAAGGCATAACAGAATGATAGGAAGGCATAGCAGAATTATAGGAAGGCATAGCAGAATGATAGGAAGGCATAGTCCTCCATTTTACCCAGGTGACCCATCCTCCATTTTACCTCAGTGACCCGTCCTCCAATTTACCTCAGTGACCCGTCCTCCATTTTACCTCAGTGACCCGTCCTCCATTTTACCTCAGTGACCCGTCCTCCATTTTACCTCAGTGACCCGTCCTCCATTTTACCTCAGTGACCCGTCCTCCATTTTACCCAGGTGACCTGTCCTCCATTTTACCTCAGTGACCCGTCCTCCATTTTACCTCAGTGAACCGCAGAGAATCTTCCTTCATCACCTATATCAGGTGTGCCCAGCCTGCATCGGGCAGACATTGTTACTTCCCTGGGTGCATCTGAACACTACTTGGAAGTACAGTTCAAGTCAACATTTTGGACACACCTACGCATTTCAGGGTTTTTTTGTGTTTTTTTTTACTATTTACTATTTTCTACATTGTAGAATAATAGTGAAGACATCAACACTATGAAATGACACACATGGAATCATGTAGTAACCAAAAAAGTGTTAAACAAATCAAAATGTACTTTATATTTGAGATTCTTCAAAGTAACCACCCTTTGTCTTGATGACCGCTTTGCACACTATTGGCATTCTCTCAACCAGCTTCATGAGGTAGTCACCTGGAATGCATTTTAATTAACAGGTGTGCCTTGTTAAAAGTTAATTTGTGGAATTTTAGTCCATCATTACTTTAAGACATGAAGATCAGTCAATCGACAAAATTTCAAGAACTTCAAAGTTTCTTCAAGTGCAGTTGCAAAAACAATCAAGGGCAATCTTGAAACTGGCTCTCATGATGACCGCCACAAGAAAGGAAGGATAAGTTCAGAGGATAAGTTCATTAGAGTTAACTGCACCAAATAAATGTTTCACAGAGTTCAAGTAACAGACACATCTCAACATCAACTGTTCAGAGGAGACTGCGTGAATCAGGCCTTCATGGTCAAATTGCTACAAAGAAACCACTACTAATGGACACCAACAAGAAGAAGAGACTTGCTTGGTCCAAGAAACACAAGCAATGGACAGTAGGCCGGTGGAAATCTGTCCTTTGGTCTGATGAGTCCAAATTTGCGATTTTTGTGAATTTTGAGATGTTTTTCCAACTGAACGGATGAACGGATGATCTTCGCATGTGTGGTTCCCACCGTGAAGTATGGAGGAGGAGGTGTGATGGTTTGACCAAATCTCCAGGCTGTGTAAGGGCTATTTGACCAAGAAGCAAAGTGATGGAGTGCTGTATCAGATGACCTGGCCTCCACAATCACCCGACTTCGACTCAATTGAGAGGGTTTGGGATGAGTTGGACCGCAGAGGGAAGGAAAAGCAGCCAACAAGTGCTCAGTTTTATATATAGTGTTGATGTCTTCACTGTTATTCTACAATGTAGAAAATAGTCCAAATAAAGAACAACCCCTGAATGAGTAGGTGTGTCCAAACCTTTGACTGGTACTGTATCTTGTAAGCATATGGCCACAGGTACAGGAGCAGCCATACAGCTGGGATTACCCACAGCTCGTACAGAGACAGGTGTGTCTGAGCCTTGATCAAAGACACTGGGCTGCCGAGGGAGAGGGAGAGAGGGAGGGGGACTTATTTGATATTCATTCACATAGATCCCATTTGATTGGATGAATGGCTTGAGGACATTGTCACCATGATGGCCCCATAAGGTGGTAGAAGCTCTTGGCAACATCTTCTGTAGTCTGGCATCTGGCCCTTGTCATATCCCAAACAATGAGCCCCACTTAAGGCAATGTAGCATCTGTTCAGATGCACCACTCTTCCATCCCTTCTTTAACAACAGTGTGTGTGTGTTTGTGTGTGTGTGTGTGTGTGTGTTTGTGTGCATGTGAATATCTCCCCCAGCAGCTCCGCACATATGGAGCACTCATCTCCTCTCTGCTCTCTTGCCAAAGTGTGTGAGGCGTTTTGGAACGCACAGCGGCAAAGTTTCCTTAAACTCTTTGGACTCTTTGGACTGTCTCTCTCTCTCTCTCTCTCTCTCTCTCTCTCTCTCACTCTCTCTCTCTCTCGCTCAGTCTCTCTCTCTCTCTGTCTCTGTCTCTGTCTCCCCCCCCCCCCCCCCCCTCTCTCTCTCTCTCTCTCTCTCTCTCTCTCTGTCTCCCCCTCTCTCCCCCTCTCTCTCCCTCTCTCTCTCTCTCTCTCTCTCTCTCTCTCTCTCCCATGTCTCTCTCTCTCTCCTATCTCTATGCTTTGACAGATATCTAAACTCAAATACAGACACCCTTCCACTGCTGCTTTCTATCTTTCTTAGATGGATGTATCACACAGTAGGACCTGCCAAGTACATTGTTGAGGAAATGCATGTGATGTACACACACACACACACACACACACACACACACACACACACACACACACACACACACACACACACACACACACACACACACACACACACACACACACACACACACACACACACACACACACACACACACACACACACACACACACAAACACACACAGAGGCATCATGCCAAAAGGTGTTTCGCTTTACCAGCTGTCAAATCCTACAATTAGTGAGGCCCACAACTGTTTTATATGCGATAGAGGAACCAGTGTGTGTATGTAGCTATATATACTCTATATATATATATATATATATATACACACTCAGCTGTGGCAACCCCTTCTTCAGCACCAGCCATCAGTCATCGTCTCACACCGTAACACGAACCACTGCGGCCCCACAGCCCTTTGAACAACCGCCCCATAAAAGACCCAGAAACACCCCAAGACACAAACCTCTCTCTCAGTCATGTCTCTCTCTCCTCTCCTCACCTCTACTCCACCCCCTCCTCAGGCCGCAAAGACATCACTGTGGTTTGGTGACAGCAGACAGGAGTTAGGTCTAGGGGAGATCCATGGAGGGCCCATACCATAACTAAGCAGCCTGCCAGGGTGCACTGACAGCTGGGAGCGGGCAGCAGCCAGGACTGGGATTTTGGGATGAGAACCAGGGTGACTTTGAGGAGAGGAGTAATTACATTACCCCGCTGGAGACGCTTGAAGCCAATTAGACCGGCTGCGTGCGCCACCGTGCATCATTTTATTTTGTACCCCCACACCAGACGTGATCACGACACGCAGGTTAAAATATCAAAACAAACTCTGAACCAATGACATTCATTTGGGGACAGGTCGAAAAGCATTAAACATTTTTGGCAATTTAGCTAGCTAGCTTGCACTTACATTTTTGTCCTATTTAGCTAGCTTGCTGTTGCTAGCTAATTTGTCCTGGGATATAAACATTGAGTTGTTATTTTACCGTGTCTGAGGGAGTCCTGTCCTGCAAATATGATTTCGAAATCTTTGAAATACTTTGAAAGTTCGCTTTAGCTGTGTGTTGGGGGGGTTGTATGTGCAGTTAACTAATATCATTAATCATTCCATCTCTAAAATGTAACCATGTCAGTAATGTTGGAAATATGTTGGTATGTTGTTCTGCGTTCCGAGCAATGGTATCTTTCAAACCACATGAATGCATTTGCTATATTCATGGAGTTACACACCGTAACACACACACACTTTCACAATACCACAATATCATGATCCAACTACATCCACCATTCATTCACACATGTATTAATTATTCCAATCTTCTCCCCCCCCCCGCAGCAAATCCTGCGTCACTCGCGGGCCAACGCCACCAAGGTGATCTTCCTGATAACGGACGGCTACTCCAACGGTGGCGACCCTCGCCCGGTGGCGGCCGCTCTGAGGGAGCAGGGGGTGGAGATCTACACCCTGGGGATCTGGCAGGGGAACATCAGAGAGTTACATGACATGGCCTCGCATCCCAAGGACCAGCACTGCTACCTGGTGCACAACTTCGCCGAGTTTGAGGCCCTGGCTCGCCGTGCGCTGCATGAAGGTGAGGGGAATGAGCAACTGAATAGTTTGAGTACCAGTCTTTCCACTCTTTTCCACTCCTTGTCAAGTCTCCACTTGTTGTATTCAGCACAATGACGAATACAATTTTATTTGACTCGCGTGTCATGCCAAATACGTTTTCATAAAGGAGTGGCAAGGAGTTTAATGATAGCACAAGAGACTGGTACCCAGGCTGACACTTGAAGGCTTATGTGAATCAGGTTTTACAGTACTATGTCAATGGGAGATTTGTGGGAAGGAAAGATTGAGTGGATGATGTTTTTCTCAACTTTGCATACAGGCAGCCCATTGTGACTAAGATATTTAGTGCATTCAGAAAGTGCATTCAGAAAGTATTCAGACCCCTTGACTTTTTCCACATTTCGTAACGTTACAACCAATACATCACCGGGGTCAAGCTTCCTCCCATCCAGGACCTCTATACCAGGCGGTGTCAGAGGAATGCCCTAAAAATAGTCAAAGACTCCAGCCACCCTAGTCATAGACTGTTCTCTCTGCTACCGCACTGCAAGCGGTACCGGAGAGCCGAGTCTCGGTCTAAGAGGCCTCTAAACAGCTTCTACTCCCAAGCCATAACACTCCTGAACAGCTAATCAAATGGCTACCCAGACTATTTTCACCCCCCCCCACTCTGCTACCACTCTGTTATTATCTATGCATAGCCACTTTAATAACTATACCTACATGTACATAATTATCTCAATTACCTAAACACCGGTGCCCCCGGTAAGCATTTCATTGTCAGGTCTACACCTGCTGTATTCAGCGCATGTGACAAATACAATTTGATTTGACTTGATTTTGATTTTATTTATTCTAAAATGGATTAAATCGTTTCCCCCCCTCATCATTCTACACACAATAACCCAGAACGGCAAAGCGAAAAACTGTTTGCGCATTTATTCCAAAATAAAAAATAAAAAATCACATTTAGATAAGTATTCAGACCCTTTACTCAGAACTTTGTTGAAGCACCTTTGGCAGCGGTTACAGCCTTGACTCTTCTTAGGTATGATGCTACAATCTTGGCATACCTGTATTTGGGGAGATTCTCTCATTCTTCTCTGCAAACCTTCTCAAGCCCTGTCAGGTTGGAGTCTCGTTACACAGCTATTTTCAGGTCTCTCCAGGATGTTCGATGGGGTTCAAGTCCGGGCTCTGGCTGGGCCACTCAAGGACATTCAGAGGCTTGTCCCGAAGCCACTCCTGCCTTGTATTGGCTGTGTGCTTAGGGTTGTTGTCCTGATGGAAGGTGAACCTACACCCCAGTCTGAGGTCCTGAACGCTCGGGAGCAGGTTTTCATAAAGGATCTCTCTGTACTTTGCTCCATTCAACTTTCCCTCAATCCTTACTAGTCTCCCAGTCCCTGCCACTGAAAAACATCCCCACAGCATGATGCCGCAACCACCATGCTTCACCGTAGGGATGGTGCCAGGTTCCCTCCAGACGTGATGCTTGGAATTCAGGCCAAAGAGTTCAATCTTGGTTTCATCAGAGAATCTTGTTTCTCATGGTCTGAGAGTCCTCAAGGTGTCGTATGGCAAACTCCCAGCAGTCTGTCATGTGTCGTTTACTGAGGAGTGGCTTCCGTCTGGCCACTCTACCATAAAGGCCTGATTGGTGGAGTGCTGCAGAGATGGTTGTCCTTCTAGAAGGTTCACCTATCTCCACAGAGGATCTCTGGAGCTCTGTCAGAGTGACTATCGGGTTCTTGGTCACCTCCCTGACCAAGGCCCTTCTCCCCCAATTGCTCATTTTGGCCCGGCGGTCAGCTCTAGGAAGAGTCGTGGGGGTTTCAAACTTCTTCCATTTAAAAATGATGGAAATGATGGAGGCCACTGTGTTCTTGGAGACCTTGGAGATGCTGCAGACATTTTTTGATAACCTTTCCCAGATCTGTGCCTCGACACATTCCTGTCTCAGAGCTCTACGGACAATTCCTTCAGCTTGGTTTTTGCACAGACCAACACTGTCAACTGTGGGACCTTATATAGACAGGTGTGTGTCTTTCCAAATCATGTCCAATCAATTGAATTTACCACAGGTGCTCTCCAATCAAGTTGTAGAAACATCTCAAGAATGCTCAAGGGAAACAGGATGCACCTGCACCTCAATTTCCATTCCTAAATTAAATCCAGAATCCTATTTCGCAACAAAGCATCCTTCACTCATGCTGCCCAACATACCCTCGTAAAACTGACTATCCTGCCGATCCTTGACTTCGGCGATGTAATTTACAAAATAGCCTCCATCACTCTTTTCAGCAAATTGGATGCAGTCTATCACAGTACCATCTGTTTTGTCACCAAAGCCCCATATACTACCCACCACTGCGACTTGTATGCTCTCGTTGGCTGGCCCTCCCTTCATATTTGTCGCCAAACCCACTGGCTCTAGGTCGTCTATAAGTCTTTGCTAGGTAAAACCCCACCTAATCTCAGCTCACTGGTCACCATAGCAGCACCCACCCGTAGCACGCGCTCCAGAAGGTATATTTCACTGGTCACCCCCAAAGCCAATTCCTCGTTTGGCTGGAGACTCATATCTCCCTCACTAACTTTAAGCACCAGCTGTCAGAGGAGCTCACAGATCACTGCACCTGTACATAGCCCATCTGTAAATACCTCATCCCCATATTGTTATTTATTTTTTTGCTCCTTTGCAATCCAGTATCTCTACTTGCACATTCATCTTCTGCACATCTATCACTCCAGTGTTTAATTGCTAAATTGTAATTATTTCGCCCCTATGGCCTATTTATTGCCTTACCTCCCTTATCTTACCTCATTTGCACACATTTTTCTCTATTGTGTTATTGACTGTATGTTTGTTTATTCCATGTGTAACTCTGTGTTGTTGTTTGTGTCGCACTGCTTTGCTTTATCTTGGCCAGGTCGCAGTTGTAAATGAGAACTTGTTCTCAACTGGCCTCCCTGGTTAAATAAATGTGTTCTCAACTGGCCTCCCTGGTTAAATAAATGTGTTCTCAACTGGCCTCCCTGGTTAAATAAAGGTGTTCTCAACTGGCCTACCTGGTTAAATAAAGGTGTTCTCAACTAGCCTACCTGGTTAAATAAAGGTGTTCTCAACTAGCCTCCCTGGTTAAATAAAGGTGAAATAAAATACATACAGTAAATAAATACATTTCGAGTCTCATAACAAAGGGTCTGAATACTTATGTAAATAAGGTATTTCTGTTTTTTTACTTTTAATACATTTGGAAAAATCCCTAAAAACATGTTTTTGCTTTGTCATAATGGGGTTTTGTTGTTCTTTAATCCATTTTAGAATAAGGCTGTAATTTAACAAAATGTGGAAAAAGTCAAGGGGTCTGAATACTTTCCGAATGCACTGTATATATATAAAAAATTGAAGTTTGGTAAAATTCCATCCAAGTCCTGCAGACAGTTTGCTCTGTACATCTAGCCAACACATAACATCAGAGAGTCAAAAAGGAGGTGAAATACTTCGGTGCTGGAGTCATCATTTTTCAGACGTCAATTGCATCGGTCCATAAAACAACAACATGCAGCACCGAAGCCATCTATTCAGCGTCCCAAGTGGCACCCTATTCCGTATATATCCCTATGGGCCCTGGTCAAAAGTATTGCACTATAAAGGGAATACAGTACCATTGGGACACAGCCTATATTAGAACCTAGACGGTGGTAAATCTGTCCTGTTAGACAGAGAGAGTGATAAGGTTGTCAGACGGTTCATCCCAAATGGCACCCTATTCCCTTTATAGTAAACTACTTTTGAACAGGGCCCATAGGACTATATAGGGACTAGGGTGTAATTTGGGACGGATCCAGTGTGAGCCATGGCAGCCAGTTCATGTTATCAAGCCTGCCGTTTGTCTCTGTTTTACTGACTCTCCCTCTCCAAGTCTACTCCTCGCCGCTGCCAACCCCAACTCAAGCATCAGCCCCTCAGCCCCATAGCCCCAGTTTCAGCCATAGCTCCCACTCCAGCCATTGAGTCCATTGCACCAGGCAAGCTCATTCAAGTGTAGCTAACATTTTTGCAAGTGTACAAATGCTATTTGAACCCAAGTCTGCTTTCTCTACATCTGCCAACCCCTGGACCAAACACCATCCTCAGCCATGTGTGAAAAACATCTGGCCCACAATGCTCTTTGATTGGTTCCCGCTTCTCAGAAAGAACAAGCAATCACTCAGCCAATCCTGCTCCCTTTGTCATTATTTATGTATGAGGCAGATAAGCGTGTCTAGCCCTAGCTTAACGTACGTGACATTTCCACCGGATTCATCAACACAGATGTGTTTATACAGTAGTAGGCCAATTTACGGTAATCTACTGTTATCAGGATTGGAGTAAACTACAGTTATCAGTAAAATTACTCAGGAATGTTTTTTCCCACCAGTATATTGACCTCTTCCAGTGGCCTTTGGTTTGATTCATTGGTTTGCTTATATCACAAAATCACTCTCTCTCCTCGCTATCTCCTCTCCTCTGCCTTCGTTCTCTCTCACCTCTCGCTTTCCCTCTCCTTTCTCATCACCCCTCGCTCCTCTTTTAGTGAGTTGACCCTCCACTCATTCCCTCTCTTCTCCACCTCTCCTTTCTTTCCATCTCTCCTCTCTCCTTTTCTATGGCCAAGCAAGAAGTTTATGAAATGATGAAAATATTTACAAATATCCTCGGGTGACCTTTGACCCCTGTGTCGACCCTTGTATCCCCTCAGACCTGCCAACAGGAAGTTACATCCAGGAGGACCTATCCCGCTGCTCGTCTCTGTGCGAGGCAGGTTCGGACTGCTGTGACATCATGGCCAGCTGCAAGTGTGGCACCCACACGGGCCAGTACGACTGTATCTGTGAGAAGGGCCACTACGGCAAGGGGCTGCAGCAAGAGTGCACAGGTAGGTCACAGATGTAGGGGAATGTGCCCAGTATGGACCATAGACATAGAGCAGTTTTATATCTATGGTAAGGACAGACATGTTGACTCCATTCTTGTTGCCTCGTGAATAAATATGTAAGCCTAAAATTACTTCAAAAATAACTTTTTGGAGTGTGGACCCTCTACAATGTGTCTAATGGTTTCACCTTGGTGTATGCACCAGTTCTGTGCACAATGGTTTCAAGAACCCGTTGTCAATCAGGACACCCCTGGGGTCTTTGGAGAGTGACTGAATGTGGTGATGGATGGTGAAGTGTGATTTCAGAGGGTTTCAGCCTGGGCTATCTGACTAGTTCACCTCTGAAAACAGACCACTTAGCCCCATGATGCCTGTCAATCATATTCAATCAAATGTATTCTATACAGTGCCCAGTGCCCTGTAAGCTCACCGTGAGTTAAGGACACATTACCAAGTGTCATTGATTCACTAAGGAGTCTGTATAGCCAGTCAGTGCTGAGATCATGATCAACACATTTCCCCAAGGTGTAGGAGCTGACCTTGGAGCCGTGTGTGTGTGTGTGTGTGTGTGTGTGTGTGTGTGTGTGTGTGTGTGTGTGTGTGTGTGTGTGTGTGTGTGTGTGTGTGTATGTGTGTGTGTGTGTGTGTGTCGATCCTAGACCTATCAGTGTGTAGAGAGGCTTGGTGAGGGTCTGTGACAGACAGTGATGTGTGTTTGTGTGCATTAGGTCTCAGATGACCTAGCTCTCTCTCTCTCTCTCTCTCTCTCTCTCTCTCTCTCTCTCTCTTTCTCTCTCTCTCTCTTTCCCTCACTCTCGCTCTCTCTCTCTCTCTCTCTCTCTCTCTTTCCCTCACTCTCGCTCTCTCTCGCTCCCCCTGTTGTGCTGTTGCTGCCGACATTTTTTAAATACTGGCTCTGAAATGTGCTGAGGGCATCAGGGTCACCAACGGGAACGACTCCCAAATCACAATCAGATGTTGTATG
The DNA here is from genome assembly GCF_002021735.2 of Oncorhynchus kisutch. NCBI lineage: Eukaryota > Metazoa > Chordata > Actinopteri > Salmoniformes > Salmonidae > Oncorhynchus > Oncorhynchus kisutch. The sequence goes on along the minus strand of NC_034189.2, from coordinate 18,291,964 downwards.
CTTATTAACTCCTGTTTAATGAATTGCAGAGAGCCAGAGAGCAGACAGAGTGTGTGTGTGTTTAAGCAGACAGACAGACAGACTCTGAGGAAGGAAGACGCTGTGTGACACACAGGAGGCTGCTGAGGGAACAGCTCATAATGTCTGGAACGGAGCAACTGAAATGGCGTCAAACACTTGGAAGCCATGTGTCTGATGTATTTGATACCATTCCCCTTATTCCGCTCCAGTCATCACCTTGAGCCCATCCTCCCCAATTAAGCTGCCTCCAAACCTTCTGTGGTGTGACGCTAGGCTAAACCGCAGGTTACTGCTTCCTGTGTGTCGCTCACCACCCTCAACAATCTCACCACCCTCAACATGTCCAAGGCAGAACTTATATGTTCTATATACACTGCTCAAAAAAATAAAGGGAACACTTAAACAACACAATGTAACTCCAAGTCAATCACACTTCTGTGAAATCAAACTGTCCACTTAGGAAGCAACACTGATTGACAATAGATTTCACATGCTGTTGTGCAAATGGAATAGACCATAAACAGGTGGAAATTATAGTCAATTAGCAAGACACCCCCAATAAAGGAGTGGATCTGCATGTGATAACCACAGACCACTTCTCAGTTCCTATGCTTCCTGGCTGATGTTTTGGTCACTTTTGAATGCTGGCGGTGCTTTCACTGTAGTGGTAGCATGAGACGGAGTCTACAACCCACACAAGTGGCTCAGTTGTAGTGCAGCTCATCCAGGATGGCACATCAATGCGAGCTGTGGCAAGAAGGTTTGCTGTGTCTGTCAGCGTAGTGTCCAGAGCATGGAGGCGCTACCAGGAGACAGGCCAGTACATCAGGAGACATGGAGGAGGCCGTAGGAGGGCCACAACCCAGCAGCAGGACCGCTACCTCCACCTTTGTGCAAGGAGAAGCAGGAGGAGCACTGCCAGAGCCCTGCAAAATGACCTCCAGCAGGCCACAAATGTGCATGTGTCTGCTCAAACGGTCAGAAACAGACTCCATGAGGGTGGTATGAGGGCCCGACGTACACAGGTGGGGGTTGTGCTTACAGCCCAACACTGTGCAGGACGTTTGGCATTTGCCAGAGAACACCAAGTTTGGCAAATTCGCCACTGGCGCCCTGTGCTCTTCACAGATGAAAGCAGGTTCACACTGAGCACATGTGACAGACGTGATAGTCTGGAGACGCCGTGGAGAATGTTCTGCTGCCTGCAACATCCTCCAGCATGACCAGTTTGGCGGTGGCTCAGTCATGGTGTGGGGTGGCATTTCTTTGGGGGGCCGCACAGCCCTCCATGTGCTCGCCAGAGGTAGCCTGACTGCCATTAGGTACCGAGATGAGATCCTCAGACCCCTTGTGAGACCATATGCTTGTGCGGTTGGCCCTGGGTTCCTCCTAATGCAAGACAATCCTAGACCTCATGTGGCTGGAGTGTGTCAGCAGTTCCTGCAAGAGGAAGGCATTGATGCTATGGACTGGCCTGCCCGTTCCCCAGACCTGAATCCAATTGAGCACATCTGGGACATCATGTCTCGCTCCATCCACCAATGCCACATTGCACCACAGACTGTCCAGGAGTTGGCGGATGCTTTAGTCAAGGTCTGTATGATCCCTCAGGAGACCATCCGCCACCTCATCAGGAGCATGCCCAGGCATTGTAGGGAGGTCATACAGGCACGTGGAGGCCACACACACTACTGAGCCTCATTTTGACTTGTTTTAAGGACATTACATCAAAGTTGGATCAGCCTGTAGTGTGGTTTTCCACTTTAATTTTGAGTGTGACTCCAAATCCAGACCTCCATGGGTTGATACATTTGATTTCCATTGATAATTTTTGTGTGATTTTGTTGTCAGCACATTCAACTATGTAAAGAAAAAGGTATTTAATAAGAATATTTCATTCATTCAGATCTAGGATGTGTTATTTTAGTGTTCCCTTAATTTTTTTGAGCAGTGTATATAAAGGTGTTATACAAACCTTTGTATTTTTATTTTTTTGGAAAGATAAAAACAACATTCACCTACATCATGCATTTCTGCCCCATATACCGTCCATCGTTATGCAGATCTCTTCCTCAGGATTTCATATTGACGTTGTGCTTCTGAAACACCACCAGGCTTGACCTAGTGAAAGGTGTTATGGTAGTTATGGGTAACGTCTGTGCTGCTGTTAGCAGGGTTAGTGTTGTCTTCACTTCAGACTCTGAACTACTAGAGATGGGAAGGAACTGTTTAGAGGCCTGCTACTGTGGATGGAGGTGAATGCCGGGTTCTTCACTAGCTTGAAGTACAGGACTGAGGAATATTTTAGTTTGGACAGGGAGGAGCTGACCTTGGGCGTGTGTGTGTGTGGACATGTTTTACTATTCTTGTGGGGACCAGGAAAATAAAACATGTGGAATGTGATGAGATAGAAGATAGAAGTAGCCTCTTTAAACAACATGCTACTTTGCGTCAATAGAGTCCCCATTCTTCTTGTCCACCCGTAAATTACTAATCTAGCCTGATCCCAGATCTGTTTGTGCTGTCATGACAATGACCCCAGCAGTTGGCAAGACAGCACAAACATATCTGGGACCAGGCTACTAAGTCACATGACTGAAAGGGAAAACATGACACAGTGTACTCCTAGTCCATACCAATAACAGTTGTCAGGTCTAGCCTGAAGCCAGAGAATGGAGACAATGTGATAGATGCAGTCAGAGGGTAACATCTCATTTTCTTTCTCTCTTCCTCTCACCCTGGCAGGACTATCAAAGCCTGGGAGGACAGGGAGGATGGAGGGGGGAGGAGAGAGAGAGAGAGAAAACAAGTGAGAGAGAGAGAGAGAGAGAGAGAGAGAGAGAGAGAGAGAGAGAGAGAGAGAGAGAGAGAGAGAGAGAGAGAGAGAGAGAGAGAGATACAGTGCCTTCGGAAAGTATTCCTTGGTTTTTTCCACATTTTGTTACGTTACAGACTTATTATAACATTTGTTAAGTTTTTTTTCCCTTAATGACAAAGCTAAAACAGGTTTTTAGAAATGTATGCAAATCTATTGAAAATAAAAAACTTAAATATCAGGAAAGTATTCAGACCCTTTACTCAGTACTTTGTTGAAACACCTTTGGCAGCGATTACAGCATCGAGACTTCTTGGATATGACGCTACAAGCTTGATACACCTGTATTTGGGGAGTTTCTCCCATTCCTCTCTGCAGATCCTATCAAGCTCTGTCAGGTTGGATGGGGACCGTTGCTGCACAGCTATTTTCAGGTCACTCAGAGATGTTCCATCAGGTCCAGGCTCTGGCTGGGCCACTCAAGGACATTCAGAGACTTGTCTCGAAGAAACACCTGTGTTGTCTTAGCTGTGTGCTCAGGGTTGTTGTCCTGTTGGAAGGTGAGCTTTCACCCCAGTGTGCTCTGGAGCAGGTTTCCATCAAGGATCTCTCTGTACTTTGCTCCATTCATCTTTCCCTCGATCCTGACTAGTCTCCCAGTCCCTGCCTCTAAAAAAAGAGATGGTTCTCCTTCTGGAGGGTTCTCCCGTCTCCACAGAGGAAGTCTAGAGCTCTGTAAGAGTGACCATCAGGCTCTTGATCAACTCCCTGACCAAGGCCCTTCTCCCCCGATTGCTCAGTTTGGCCAGGCGGTCAGCTCTAGGAAGAGTCTGGGTGGTTCCAAACTTAATCCATTTAAGAATGATGGGGTCCACTGTGTTCTTGCGGACCTTCAATGTTGCAGAAATGTTTTGCTACCCTTCCCCAGATCTGTGCCTCAACACAATTCCTTCGACCTCACAGCTTTTTTATTTGTGTTGACATGCACTGTCAACAGTGGGACCTTATACAGACAGGTGTGTGCCTTTCCAAGTCATGTCCAATCAATTGAATTTAACACAGGTGGACTCCAGTCAAGTTGAATATTTATGTAAATAATGTATTCTGTTTTTATTTTCATTAAATGTGCAAACATTTCTAAAAACCTGCTTTCGCTTTGTCATTATGGGATATTGTATGTAGTTTGCTAAAAAAAAGACTTGAAATAAATTTTATAATGAGACTAACGAGAGGGGGATAGAGAGAGAGAGAGAGAGAGAGAGAGAGAGAGAGGGATAGAGAGAGAGAGAGAGAGAGAGGGATAGAGAGAGAGAGAGAGAGAGAGAGAGAGAGAGGGATAGAGAGAGAGAGAGAGAGAGAGGGAGAGAGAGAGAGAGAGAGAGAGAGATGGTTAGAGAGAGAGAGAGAGAGAGAGAGAGAGAGGGGAGAGAGAGAGAGAGAGAGAGAGAGAGAGAGAGAGAGAGAGAGAGGGTTAGAGAGAGAGAGAGAGAGGGTTAGAGAGAGAGAGAGAGAGAGAGAGAGGGATAGAGAGAGAGAGAGAGGGATAGAGAGAGAGGGATAGAGAGAGAGAGAGAGAGAGAGAGAGAGATGTAAGAGGTAGAATTAAAGAGTCATAGGTCTGTGATTAGCTTGTCCGTGTTCCCTAAATAACTATAGACCCTTTGATGTCCATGATGGTGTGTGTGTTTGTGTGTGTGTGTGTGTGTGACGCGTGCCACCTGGAGTGAAGCCAGGACTCCGTCTCTCTCCATGGGGGGCCATTTATTTCCTCTAAGCTCACACTGTAAATATTTGCTCTCGAGGAGGAAGCCTCTAGGTGAACATAAATAAAAACTACAAAAGGAGAAGAAGAAAATGAGTCTTGATATACTGAAGAGGACAGGGAATTGCAGAGAAGAGGATGAATGTTGCAATCCTTCTTTGTTTTACTCCTCCTCTTCCTCCTCCTCATCCTCCTCTCCTATCCTCTAACCCCGTGTTAGGTCTCCTGTGTGTAGTACTAGTTATAGACTGTAAATGCGTTCGGGAAAAGCATTTGGTATGAAACCAGAGGATGAGAACCCCTAACACTCCATGAATTATCAGAGACTCTCCAGCTCTTCTCTCCTCACACCCTCACTCTGAGTCGTGTATCAGCCATCTCAAACAGACAAACAACAGCGACAGTGTTCAGAATCTCAGGGTGAAAGAGGAAAGGTTCCAGAGACAGACAGGTGCCTCGAACCATAGAGAGAGAATCGCATCAACTTCCACTGATGTACTCCAGTCTCAGAGAAAGTCAGCGAGTTAGTTGCTTAGAAAGACAAAAGATTGGAGACAGAGCTGCGATCTGTAGAGTGAGAATCACTGGGAGAGAGTGAGCTTCAGTTCACTGATGTACAGATGTAGGATCTTAATTTGATCACTCTTTTGTTGCTGAGGATTAATGCACAGCAGGAAATGCAATCGTGTAGTGTATTTTAGTTTTTAAAAGGCTTCTAAAGTTTGTCATTTCCACTTTGAAATGTCAGACTTGATTTGCCCTTACGAAAATGGTATCATCCCCTACAAAAATGTCCATTCATTAAAATCCACATAATAATTCACATTTGTTGTTGCTGCAGGATTATTTTCCTGCTACAGCAAATTTGCTTGGCAGGAAAATAAGTTCGTACATCTGTAGACGAGTCCTGAGCCAGACATACAGTGACGGAAATGCTAAACCTTTCCACCGTAAAAAGACAGGTTCTGGCAAACATCAATAGCATTGACTTGTAAATGACCTGCTTTGCATTCATTTGAGCCAACCTAAACCAAATATTTCCTTCTTGACTAATACATTTGTCTTTCATAGCTTATCTGAACCCAGGTCAGTTTTGATGTTAGCAGAATCAGACATGCCCCTTCTCTGTTTTGACTTCCAGGAAAAATCCACTCATAAACTACATTTCTTTTTTACTGCACTGTTAATACAGTCCCAAAAGGTTTTGGTGAAGTTTTCAAGATATTTGAGTTTTTTTCCTTTAAGTATATAGTCACATATATGTCCTAGTACGACCCATTCATACACAAACACTAACAACCTGGAGCAACATGATACAGACCATGCCTTAGGAAGCAATACAATACACGTGTTTACATTGTCAGACAACATGCAGCATATATACACACACACTTTTCCAGCTGTGTATGTATGTACACAGTGCATTCAGAAAGTATTCATACACCTTGACTTATTCCACATGTTGTTGTGTTACAGCCTGAATACCCCCCCACCCAAAAAAAACTCTCTCACACATCGACACACAATACCCCATAATGACAAAATCAAAACATGTTTTTAGAAATGTTTGCAAATATACTGAAAATGACCCAGTCGGTACATGTTAGAATCACCTTTGGCAGCGATTACAGCTGTGAGCCTTTCTGGGTAAGTCTCTAGCTTTGCACACCTGGATTGTACAATGTTTGCACATAATTCTTTAAAAAATTCTTCAAGCTCTGTCACGTAGGTTATTGATCATAGATTTACATAGATTTTCAAGCCAATTTAAGTCAAAACTGTAACTAGGCCACTCAGGAACATTCAATGTCATCTTGGTAAGCAACTCCAGTGTATATTTGGCCTTGTATTTTTGGTTGGTGTTCTGCCGAAAGGTACATTTGTCTCCCAGTGTCTGTTAGAAACCAGACTGAACCAGGTTTTTCTCTAGGATTTTGCCTGCGCTTAGCTCTATTCCATTTATTTGTATCCTAAAAAAAACTCTAGTCCTTGTCAATGACAAGCATACCCATAACATGATGCAGCCACCACCATATTGGAAATATGATATGAAATATGAAGTGAGGTACTGTGTTGGATTTGCCCCCAAACATCTTTGACACATTTTTTGCAGTTTTACTTTAGTGTCTTAATGCAAACAGGATGCCTGTTTAGGAATATTTTTTATTCTGTACAGGCTTCCTTCTTTGCACTCTGTCACTTAGGTCCTTCTTTGCACTTTGTCATTTAGATTAGTATTGTAGAGTAATTACAATGTTGTTGATCTATCCTCAGTTTTTTCCTATTACAGCCATTAAACTCTGTAACTGATTTAATGTCACCATTGGTCTCATGGGGAAATCCCTGAGCTGTTTCTTTCCTTTCCAGCAAACGAGTTAGGAAGGATGCCTGTATCTTTGTAGTGACTCCCTGTTTTGATGCACCATTCAAAGTGTAATGAATAACTTCACCATCCTCAAAGGGATAGAGACTGTCTGTTTTTAATTTTATTTACCCATCTACCAATAGGCTACCTTCTTTACGAGGCATTGGTTGTGTCTTTGTTTGAAATTCACTGCTGGACTGAGGGACCTTACAGATAATTGTATGTGTGGGGTACAGAGATGAGGTAGTCATTCAAAAATCATGTTAAACACTGTTATTGCACACCGAGTGAGTCCATGAAACTTATTTAGGCTTGCCAGAACAAAGGAGTTGAATACGTATTGACTCAAGACATTTCATTTTTAATTCACTTGTAAAATATTCTAAAAACTTACTTCTACTTTGACATTATGGGGTCTTGTGTGTTGGCCAGGGACATTTAATCCATTTTAAATTCAGTCTGTAACACAACAACATGTGGAAAAGCCACGGAGTGTGAATACTTTCTGATGGCACTGTGTGTGTGTATGCATGTGTGTGTTTGTGTGTGTCTGCTAAGGTTATGTGAGCGTATCCATGAATAATCTCTTCCTAAATAGGAGGTCCCCCCCCTTCCCAACAACGAAGGGCAATGTGCCCACAGAAAAAAAACACAGACTTTTAGTCCAAAATTAAAGCTGAGGAGTTGCTCAACAAATGTTGGAGCGCCGGTCCAAAACACTTATTTTGGCAGTGGTGACCATCTCAGCGAATGCCTGAGAATCTCTGAGGATATGAAGAGGTCGTACGGTCAAGAGGGGGTCTCCTAATTTATAAAATTGATAGGCTGGAGGATTTAAGGTTTAGATTTGTGGATTCTCCGTTGTTGTTGATCGTTGAGGAGAATCCTCGGCTGTATCCCAATATTGCGCTACTTTCGGCCTGGGTGTCACGTTGTATAAATGATTGGAGACAGGCGCAGGAACTCGTAATAGGGGGGTTTAATATTCCACCCAAAATATACAACATGCCATGAAAAGGCACGGGGACGAAGCCCAAAACAAACACTTATACAAAAACACAGGGATGTAACCCAAACAAAAGAGCGAAGTAAAACCTCTAATAAATACACGGGACGAGACCCGTAATAACAAGATCATAATAAACGCAGCACGAAAGCCAAAATAACAACGCACAGGTACTCACAGACGCACAGGTACTCACAGACCAACGGACATGGGAACAATAACCGACCAAGACAATGGTGAACAGAGGGCACATATATACAATTACTAATCAGGGGAATGGGAATCTGGTGTGCGTAATGGGGTAATCCGTGATGCTGGGCCCATAGTGCTCTAATCAAACGTAGTGCACTAGGGAATAGGGTGCCATTTGGAACAAAGCCCTTGCTCCAGTGCCGTGGCTCTGTTGTAGTAGAGGGTGCCAGTGCTCAGTCAATGGACAGACGGACTGAAACAGGACCAGACTGGCCTGGCGCTATCAGAGAGACAGATGGACGGATGCACAGAGCGCATTGGCTGAGTTATCTGAATGAGATCTGTGGAGAGAGAGACCGAATGTCAGTGTTAGAATAGAGATATGGAATATGGGATCCTTGTTAGAATCGAATGAGTAGTACATCTGATTCACAGCCCTGTCCACTGAATATCACCTATCACCATCAGGACCACCAGCATGCACCTCTATAAAAGATATATAGATGTAGAAGGTTTAATTGATGCCTTTGAGAGAGGGGGACTGTGATGTAGTACAGGGACATTGTGAAAAGCCTGTAAAACAAACATAGCTGTTGTCGTAAAATTGCAGCCGTGAAACTGCCAAAGCCTCACTGCATCATTAACAGTCCCCCATCTATCCCTCATTCCTCCTTGTCTTCCCTTCTCTTCCCTTCTCTTCCACCCCATCCCACCACCCTCAACCATAAAAAGAGGAGTGCGTTTACAGGGTGGTAAAAGGAGCCATTACACACACTAGAACCCCCCCCCCCCCTGTTGAATGTGCTCTAATTCCTCTTCCTGGGGGCCCAGGTACAATGGCAGGTCACGCATCAAGGAGGCGAAGACAGCACCAGGCATGCTACACAAACATGATGTCTATAAACATGCTAAACACACATACAATGTCTAATAACATGCTACACACACAACGTCTATTAGCATGCTACACACACAACTTCTATAAACATGCTACACACACAACATCTATAAACATGCTACACACACAATGTCTATTAACATGCTACACACGCAACATCAATAAACATGCTACACACACAACGTCTGTAAACATGCTACACACACAACGACTATAATCATGCTACACACACCACGTCTATAAACATGCTACACACACGATGTCTATTAACATGCTACACTCACAAACAGCATCTATAAACATGCTACACACAATGTCTGTTAACATGAGATACACACACGCAACATCTATAAACATGCTACACACACAAGGTCTATTAACATGCTACACACACATCGTCTATAAACACGCTACACACCAACAATGTCTATTAACATGATACACACACAATGTCTATAAACATGCTACCCCCAGGATGTCTATTAACATGATACACAAACACAGAAAGTCTATAAACATGCTACACACAACGTCTATAAACATGCTACACACACAATGTCTATTAACATGCTACACACACAGCGTCTATAAACATGCTACACACACAAGGTCTATTAACATGCTACACACACAGCGTCTATAAACATGCTACACACCAACAACGTATATTAACATGATACACACAAAATGTCTATAAACATGCTACACACACACAGTGTCTATAAACATGCTACACTCACAAGGTCTATTAACATGCTACACACGGAATGTCTATAAACATGCTACACACAGAATGTCTATAAACATGCTACACACGCAATGTCTATAAACATGCTACGCACACAATGTCTATTAACATGCTACACACACAACTTCTATAAACATGCTACACACACAATGTCTGCAAACATGTTACACACACAACATCTATTAACATGCTACACACATGCAACATCTATAAACATGCTACACACACAATGTCTATTAACATGCTACACACACAACATTTATAAACATGCTACACACACAGCATCTATAAACATGCTACACACACAATGTCTATAAACATGCTACACACCCAACGTCTATAAACATGCTACACACACAATGTCTATTAACATGCTACACACCCAACGTCTATTAACATGCTACACACACAACGTCTATAAACATGCTACACATACACAACGTCTATAAACATGCTACACAACATCTATAAACATGCTACACACACAACGTCTATAAACATGCTACACACACAACGTCTATAAACATGCTACACACACAATGTCTATAAACATGCTACACACACAATGTCTATAAACATGCTACATACACCATCTATAAACATGCTACACACACAATGTCTATAAACATGCTAGACACACATGGTCACACACATGCACACACACAAACTTCTGCTCACTGCAGACTCAAGCCTGACACGTGGCAGTGTAATGCCCTGTTTGACTTTTAATTCACCCAATTTTTATTTGCCCTCTTTTTGTCCGTGGGCCTCTCGGGCTCTATCCCTCTTTCTCCTTCTCTGACTCCCTTCCTCTGATTCTCTCGCTCCTCTCTTTCTCTCTCTCTTTTTTTCTCTCTCTCTCTCTCTCAATTCAATTCAATTCAATTCAATTCAATTGACTTTATTGACATGGCAAGTTCATTATTACTTACATAAAATATATATTTATATATAAACTATCTCTATATAAATAAATGGTGGGACCAGCAGCAATAATAATAGTAGTAGTGGACATGGGATTACCATTAACAACAACTACAACAACAATATTAATGAGAACAACAATACATTAAAGCAATGGTAGTGGACCAGTGTCAACATGACTGAGAAGACACATGACCTGGTAGTAGATCAGTCTCAACCTGACTCTCTCTCTCTCTCTCTCGCACACTCTCTCTCACTCTCTCATCCTATTCTTACTTCTCCTTTCACCCTGACCCCTATTTCTCTTGTTTTGTGTACTCTCTCTCTCTCCTCTCCCTGCGTCCAGACCCCATCTCTCAGTAGGTGTTGTGTTAGTGTTAGGGTGTCAGGGTGTTCTGTGGTCTGTCCAGTGTTAGCTTCTCCAGGGAGAGGTGGTGAAGAGGGTCACACACTTCATCTGAGGCCCAGGGGCAGGGGTCATCATGGGGGGAGGATTCAGGAAGTTAGCATCTGCACTCTGGAACAAGGACCTCTCTCCCTCTGTCTCTCACTCTCATCTCCTTTCATCTCTTTCTCTTGTTTTTTTTGTTTCTCTCTTTCTCACTCTCTATCGCTCTCTCTCTCTCAATCTCATACACTCTGTGTGTAATCTCTCCCTCTTTCTCTCTCTGTTGGTCTATCCTTCTTTTTATCTATCATTCCGTCTTAATCTCTCTCTCTCTCTCTCTCTCTCTCTCTCTCTCTCACTCTCTTCCCCCATCATGTCTTTTCTGGGTCCCCTATCAGTCAAATCCAGGGCCCATATGAGTGAACACAGCTCCTCTGCCTGAACACAGAGCCAACCCCCCCCCCCCCCCCCCCCCCATGAACCCCCCTGTCCATTCTTGACACCCCGGCCTGTCTACACCCCTACTCTTAAAACAGGAATGTTCCACAAGGGAGGAAGCGTGTGAGTGTGTGTGCGCATTAATCCTTGCATGTGCTACTGTGTGTATGCATGTTACTGTGTGTGTGTGTGTGTGTGTGTGTGTGTGTGTGTGTGTGTGTGTGTGTGTGTGTGTGTGTGTGTGTGTGTGTGTGTGTGTGTGTGTGTGTATGTGTGTGTGTGTGTGTGTTTTGTGTGTGTGTGTGTTGCATATGTAATGTGTTGTACCAGAGGGATTGGCCGATGTATAGTGTCCTTTTAGTGTCCATGTTCTCTAGTCAGTTAGCACCTCCTGTTGTTTAGGTTGTGTGTGTGTGTGTGTGTGTGTGTGTGTGTGTGTGTGTGTGTGTGTGTGTGTGTGTGTGTGTGTGTGTGTGTGTGTGTGTGTGTGTGTGGTTGGGCGTGGGTGGGCGTGTGTGTGTGTGGGGGTGGGTGTGTGTGTGTTGACCTGATAGCCAGCGAGGTGAAACAGCAGACGTGCATAAACATTCTTGAGTAAGGGGAAGCTGGTTCGATGTTGATGATGTGTTTTCCTGTGTGTCAAATGCACCAGATATTGTTGTTGTTGGCAAAGGGAGGGGCTCGTTTTGGAAGGGGGCTGCTCATTTGATGGCACATGGAGCAGGCCTTTGCCGAGAAGCTGCTTAAATACCAGCCCCTCGTAGCACTGGGACAGCCTCGGGTGGTGGTACCAGCTGGTGGTGCTGATTTTTGGCAGTCTCGGCCACATACACAGGCTTGCAGTGCGTGGCCTCCAGATTGCGGGCCTGACAAAAACTAGGGCAAAGCAATTGGCTAGTTACTGCTCTGTTTCAGCTGTCGTGGGCAGTTTAGCTGTTTGGAGAAGTGCTTTCTGTATCCTTCAGTGCCCTGCACAGAGGGACCATTGAAATGTTAGGATCCTTTTTTTGTCAATTTGATTAGTGGATTCAAATAAAGTATTTAAAATGTGTGTGTGTGTGTGTGTGTTTGTGTGTGTGTGTGCTTTCTAATTCCCCCAAGTCATCCTTCAGATCACGTAACTAAGAAGTATAAAAACATTCTTAGCCAACATACTAATGAGGATTATAATGAATATGAACAGGGGCTACAGTAAGGGCAGTCATTCTTAGCCAACATACTAATGAGGTTTATAATGAATATGAACAGGGGCTACAGGAAGGGCAGTTATTCTTAGCCAACATACTAATGAGGTTTATAATGAATATGAACAGGGCTACAGTAAGGGCAGTTATTCTTAGCCAACATACTAATGAGGTTTATAATGAATATGAACAGGGGCTACAGTAAGGGCAGTCATTCTTAGCCAACATACTAATGAGGTTTATAATGAATATGAACAGGGGCTACAGTAAGGGCAGTCATTCTTAGCCAACATACTAATGAGGTTTATAATGAATATGAACAGGGGCTACAGTAAGGGCAGTTATTCTTAGCCAACATACTAATGAGGTTTATAATGAATATGAACAGGGGCTACAGTAAGGGCAGTCATTCTTAGCCAACATACTAATGAGGTTTATAATGAATATGAACAGGGGCTACAGTAAGGGCAGTCATTCTTAGCCAACATACTAATGAGGTTTACAATGAATATGAACAGGGGCTACAGTAAGGGCAGTCATTCTTAGCCAACATACTAATGAGGTTTATAATGAATATGAACAGGGGCTACAGTAAGGGCAGTCATTCTTAGCCAACATACTAATGAGGTTTATAATGAATATGAACGGGGGCTACAGTAAGGGCAGTCATTCTTAGCCAACATACTAATGAGGTTTATAATGAATATGAACAGGGGCTACAGTAAGGGCAGTCATTCTTAGCCAACATACTAATGAGGTTTATAATGAATATGAACGGGGGCTACAGTAAGGGCAGTCATTCTTAGCCAACATACTAATTAGGTTTATAATGAATATGAACAGGGGCTACAGTAAGGGCAGTCATTCTTAGCCAACATACTAATGAGGTTTATAATGAATATGAACGGGGGCTACAGTAAGGGCAGTCATTCTTAGCCAACATACTAATGAGGTTTATAATGAATATGAACAGGGGCTACAGTAAGGGCAGTCATTCTTAGCCAACATACTAATGAGGTTTATAATGAATATGAACAGGGGCTGCAGTAAGGGCAGTTTTGAGTGTAATCCTTTCTGTTGATTTCGTCATCATTTTATTCTCATATTTCTCAGCACAGATTGTCCTTTAAAGTCAAACTGACCCATTGTGTAACTCATTATCTTGGAACAACCTGTGTTTTTGGCTTTTGTTTTGTGGTTGCCTTGCTTTGCTTTGCTCTCACATTGGACTAACTTGGTGTCTTGGAAACAGGAAACATCGGCTGTCTCTCAAATGGCACCCTATTCCCTATAGAGTGCACTACTTTTAATCAGAGGCTCTATATTTGTATTCTGTATAGGCAATAGGGTGCTATTTGGGACACGCCCGTAATGTGCAAGACAGGATAGTTCAGGCTGGCCTTGAAAATCCAGCAGAGGTAAGTAACAATTTGGGTAAACTCAGATTGCTATGGGAATGTAATGCAGTAAGCAGCTAAACAGCTAAACAAGGACTGAAAGACAGATGTTGGACGACAGTTCCTATCCAGTCAGAACGGTCCAGAGAGAGATCCGAAAGAGGTTTTTTTCCATGAGTCTCCCCTCCTAGATGCTCTGTTCCTGGCCAGATGGGCAGAGGTATTCTCCCTCCTCCTAAGACATACCAGTAGTTCTCTATGGCTCTAAATCTAAGCCCTTGGTTTCGCAATGTCTACAATGCTAACATATGGATTTTTTTCAAGATAGTCATATCTTGGATCTTTTAGCTATTTGATTTTGAACTTTAGGACTCCTGTAGGTATAAAAATATACATATACATTTATGACCAAACGTATGTGGACACCTGCTCGTCGAACATCTCATTCCAAAATCATGGGCAATAATATGGAGTTGGTCTCCCCTTTGCTGTTATAACAGCCTCCATTATTCTGGAAAGGCTTTCCACTAGATGTTGGAACATTGCAGCGGGGACCTGCTTCCTTACATTCAGACACAAGAGCATTAGTGAGGTCTGGCTCGCAGTAGGTGTTCCAATTCGTCCCAAAGTTGTTTGATGGGGTTGAGGTCAGGGCTCTGCGTAGGCCAGTCAAGTTCTTTCACACTGATCTCTACAAACTATTTATGTATGGACCTCGCTTTGTGCATAGGGGCATTGTCATGCTGAAATAGGAAAGGGGCCTAGCACGAACCATGAAACTAAGGGGCCTATCCCGAACCATGAAAAACAGCCCCAGAGAAGTATTCCTCCTCCACCAAACTTTACAGTGGACACTATGCATTTGTGCAGGTAGTGTTCTCCGGGCATTTGCCAAACCCAGATTCGTCCATCGGACTACCAGATGGTGAAGTGTGATTCATCACTCCAGAGAAAGCGTTTCTACTGCTCCAGAGTCCAATGGCGGCGAGCTTTACACCACTCCAGCCGATGCCTTGCATTGTGCCTGGTGATCTTAGGCTTATTTGCGGCTGCTCGGCCATGGAAACCCATTTCATGAAGCTCCCGACTAACAGTTCTTGTGCTGACGTTGCTTCCAGAGGCAGTTTGGAACTCGGTAGTGAGTGTTGCAACTGAGGACAGACAATTTTTACATGCTACCTGCTTCAACACTCAGAGGTCCCATTCTGTGAGCTTGTGTGGCCTACCAGTCGTTGTTGCTCCTAGACATTTCCAATTCACAATAACAGATCTTACAGTTGACTGGGGCAGCTCTAGCAGGGCAGAAATTTGACGAACTGACTTGTTGGAAAGGTGACATCCTATGACGGTACCATGTTGAAAGTCACTAGCTCTTCAGTAAGGCAATTTTATTGATAATGTTTGTCTATGGAGATTGCATTGCTGTGTGCTTGATTTTATACACCTGTCAGCAACGGGTGTGGCTGAAATAACCAAATCCACTAATTTGAAGGGGTGTCCATATACTTTTGTATATATTGTATATATTTTGGGGGGGATAAAATATTGAATTTGGCCTTTACTGTTTACTGAAATGCATTGAATAACACATTCAATAAATTGCAAAACATAACTTTTTTTTTTTCAAGAGGAATAAGGTTTTGAAGTGTTTTTCCTATATCTTGGAGATATAAGAAAACTCATGGATTTGCAAGTTTTTTTTTTGCATATTTAATCACTTTGTTTATGGCACTTTTTACACCTTATTAACTTTTGTGCCATTCTTACAGGGTTACCTTCCCCTGCGCTTGTGTAGGTCATAGAGCAAAACAAGTGAGTGAGTGTTTACCTGTCGATGTTGGTGACTTATTAGTTTGTACCTCAAGCGGTTCGGTCTGGACAGTCGGTTTTGTGAGAACACATTTTCGAAATTAGGACTTGGGTGTCGGAAAGTTCAGACGACTGCTTGTGGATGTTGTAGAGCAAAACATATGACACTGTTGTGTTTGTGAGAGACGCTAGCTTAAACTGTTCAGGTTTTACTTACCTAACGTAGCAGGCGTAAAAGAAACACCTGAAACTAGATCCTCTACATACTGGTCTTGACGAGAATAAAAAAATGTTGGGGGAGGTTCTCTTCTGCACTGTTCAACCAATCCAGTAAATGTGGAGTAGTGCAACACTAACTCAAAAAAGTTCTGGGACACTGTAAAGTCCATGGAGAATAAGAACACCTCCTCGCAGCTGCCCACTGCACTGAAGATAGGAAACACTGTCACCACTGATAAATCCACCATAATTGAGAATTTCAATAAGCATTTTTCTACGGCTGGCCATGCTTTCCACCTGGCTACTTCTACCCCGGACAACAGCACTGCACCCCCAACAGCAACTCGCCCAAGCCTTCCCCATTTCTCCTTCTCCCAAATCCATTCAGCTGATGTTCTGAAAGAGCTGCAAAATCTGGACCCCTACAAATCAGCCGGGCTAGACAATCTGGACCCTTTCTTTCTAAAATTATCTGCCGAAATTGTTGGCACCCCTATTACTAGCCTGTTCAACCTCTCTTTCGTGTCGTCTGAGATTCCAAAAGATTGGAAAGCAGCTGCGGTCATCCCCCTCTTCAAACGGGGGGACACTCTTGACCCAAACTGCTACAGACCTATATCTATCCTACCGTGCCTTTCTAAGGTCTTCGAAAGCCAAGTCAACAAACAGATTACCGACCATTTCGAATCTCACCATACCTTCTCTGCTATGCAATCTGGTTTCAGAGCTGGTCATGTGTGCACCTCAGCCACGCTCAAGGTCCTAAACGATATCTTAACCGCCATCGATAAGAAACATTACTGTGCAGCCGTATTCATTGATCTGGCCAAGGCTTTCGACTCTGTCAATCACCACATCCTCATCGGCAGACTCGACAGCCTTGGTTTCTCAAATTATTGCCTCGCCTGGTTCACCAACTACTTCTCTGATAGAGTTCAGTGTGTCAAATCGGAGGGTCTGCTGTCCGGACCTCTGGCAGTCTCTATGGGGGTGCCACAGGGTTAAATTCTTTGACCGACTCTTTTCTCTGTATACATCAATGAGGTCGCTCTTGCTGCTGGTGAGTCCCTGATCCACCTCTACGCAGACGACACCATTCTGTATACTTCCGGCCCTTCTTTGGACACTGTGTTAACAACCCTCCAGGCAAGCTTCAATGCCATACAACTCTCCTTCCGTGGCCTCCAATTGCTCTTAAATACAAGTACAACTAAATGCATGCTCTTCAACCGATCGCTACCTGCACCTACACGCCTGTCCAACATCACTACTCTGGACGGCTCTGAGAATACGTGGACAACTACAAATACTTAGGTGTCTGGTTAGACTGTAACCTCTCCTTCCAGACCCATATCAAACATCTCCAATCCAAAGTTAAATCTAGATTTGGCTTCCTATTTCGCAACAAAGCATCCTTCACTCATGCTGCCAAACATACCCTTGTAAAACTGACCATCCTACCAATCCTCGACTTTGGCGATGTCATTTACAAAATAGCCTCCAATACCCTACTCAACAAATTGGATGCAGTCTATCACAGTGCAATCCGTTTTATCACCAAAGCCCCATATACTACCCACCATTGCGACCTGTACGCTCTCGTTGGCTGGCCCTCGTTTCATACTCGTCGCCAAACCCACTGGCTCCATGTCATCTACAAGACCCTGCTAGGTAAAGTCCCCCGATATCTCAGCTCGCTGGTCACCATAGCATCTCCCACCTGTAGCACACGCTCCAGCAGGTATATCTCTCTAGTCACCCCCAAAACCAATTCTTTCTTTGGCCGCCTCTCCTTCCAGTTCTCTGCTGCCAATGACTGGAACGAACTACAAAAATCTCTGAAACTGGAAACACTTATCTCCTTCACTAGCTTTAAGCACCAACTGTCAGAGCAGCTCACAGATTACTGCACCTGTACATAGCCCACCTATAATTTAGCCCAAACAACTACCTCTTTCCCAACTGTATTTAATTTGAATTTATTTATTTATTTTGCTCCTTTGCACCCCATGATTTTTATTTCTACTTTGCACATTCTTCCATTGCAAAACGACTGTTTTACTTGCTATATTGTATTTACTTTGCCACCATGGCCTTTTTTGCCTTTACCTCCCTTCTCACCTAATTTGCTCACATTGTATATAGACTTGTTTATACTGTATTATTGACTGTATGTTTGTTTTACTCCATGTGTAACTCTGTGTCGTTGTATCTGTCGAACTGCTTTGCTTTATCTTGGCCAGGTCGCAATTGTAAATGAGAACTTGTTCTCAACTTGCCTACCTGGTTAAATAAAGGTAAAATATATATATTTTTTTAAATGGAGTGTCACCTTGTTAACGTTCAAAAGAGGAAGTTGCATCATAGGCTCTCTTTCCATTTCCCCTGAAAACCAGGACATCCGGTTGTTAGGGACTTGGCAGATGCTAGGGTTTTACAGACGATTTTGTGACAATTTTCTTGTCCGGATCCTCTCATGTGTAGAAAACACCACTTTCAACAAGCTCCAGGAATAGGTGCAAACTTTATATTGGCGGAAAGAGGGGATTGAGCTGCAGCCAATGCAGAAACAGTAAGTCTCTAGCATAAACACATAGGGAGCTATTCAATATAAAAATGATGTCATGCTAGAGTCATTATCTTTAGCTACAGCCTCAGAATTTCACAAGGCCTTTGTTTGATTTTGGAGTGGTGGGCGTGTGTGCTGTTGTCAATGCAACCTGTCACGAAAGGTCACAGGTGTCACTGTTGATGACTGAGAAAATAACTGAGGGGCCAGTGATGGGGGCTTGAAGTGTCTGTGTGTGTGTAGGTGTGGTCCTTTTGTGTCTTCACTAGGATCACTGCATTGACCTATGACCTACTGTATGATCCTAGTGTCATGAGGTTGGCCTGGGAGGTAGGTTTATGACAGTCATAAATACCTCTTCCCCCCTTTTTCCTCTCTCTACCCTACTGAGGTTACATTTGCAAAACCCTTGGTTAACATAGAGATTCTGGGAACATCAGAAGGTGGGGGGGAAATTAACTATATTCTGGTAATCCGACCAATTGAACATATGCGGTGGTACTTAATGAATATGATGTCAGTTTGGTTGTCATCTGAGACATTCTCATCAATGATAAGATGACATAAACTCTACAGTGGAATGTCTACACATCAGAGTTATCGGATTCACATGGAATTGTTGTTCAATTTAAATGTTTGAATATGAAATGATTTGTGATGGGATGAAATGTGATTTTAGCTTCTAAAATGTGAGATTTGGGTTTTCATAAGTTTTCAATCAGTGGTCCGCCCCTGTGAAGGAACATGGGCTATAAAACTTTTCAAACACGCCCTCCTCTCCCTTCCTGTATAAGCCCTTGACGACAATATAACCTCCTGTTCCGAGGATGTTAGGACGACGGTCCAATGTCAAAATGGTTCAGATAATAACTACAGACCGAAGCCAACATCAGCGTGAGCTTTGGTTGCGAATGGTATGAACTTTGAACTCTTATTCACTACAAAAGTGATACCTCCTAGCCGTTGAGTTAGCAACCGCAGGTGCAAATGCAGGTTAGAATGGAACAGACAGAGTATCCCGTCTACCACACAACGACATTACTACAACGTATCCAATTTAACAGCAGAGACATTCTTCAAAGGACTCGGTTGGGCAACACGGCCTTCCATCTACCACCAACCTACCGAAGCGGAGCTCAGAGTAAATATTTATTGCATTTTCCTTTTCCAAATGGCCGGTAATTTAGAATGTATAAGATACTGTATTTACGATAGCACAGCTTCGCCCTTTGTTCCTCAGTCTTCCCGCTCTTTCACTCAAACCCAGCCCCTTTTCTTTTGTGTAACCAGCTGTCATATCTGTTCCTCCCTCTAGGGACATTTTCCTTTATGACGTAATTTGTAATCAAGTTATGATTTAATTATCTGTATGTGTATTTCTGTGTGATTAGTTATGTATTTAGTAAATAAATAATTAAACCCAATTTTGTATTGCTGATTCAAATTTTTAGCCAGGGTTCGTGCAGATAACCAAGAATTTACAACGTTCAGATGAGACTGAATTAAGATGACGATTAATATTGACTGCTATTGATGTAAAATATTACTAGGTCTTTAAGAGTTAATTCGGAAGATAGCAGCTCTATAAATATTATTTTGTGGTGCCCGACTCTCTACATGATTAGCTCAATCAGGTAATATTAATTACGAAGAAATTATTTCATAGAATAGCATGTCATATCACTTAATCCGGCATAGCCAAAGACACAACACTAGGAAGTAGTGCTGTATACTTAGCTTGTCCACTGTATCAGTTGACTTTCCATTTGGTATGAACTATTCTGCCGATCTAGAGACAATATGTCACATTGAGGTGTGTACAATATGTTGTTAATTTAAGCCAGTTTGCTACAGCAGGAAAACAAATCCTGCAGCAATAGAAAATGTTAGAGAAAATCAAGTATCAAGTTCTCAAGTGAAAATACAATTTTCTTTTAAGCCTTTTTAAACCTTGAATACACTACAAGTTTGTGTTTCCTGCCGTGCAGAAAAAAGTGTGATCAAATTAAGATCCTACATCTGTACAGTGCCTTGTTCTTTGTGAATGTACACTTGACTGTTTCCCCTCTGGTTGGCTGCACATTTGCAGCGGCAGATTGAGGTCTTAAACGTGAAGTCATGTTAAGAATTGAAAGTGTCCTTGCATGTGAATGTTTTTTTAAAATCTTTGTTAAAAACACAGGGATTTAAAACCAATCCAACGGAATCACAACAAGAGCCCTTGGTCTTGCCACAAGTGGTGTGGCTGCGGTCCAGAGTTGGAGCGTTCAGATTTATGTTTGACTTGTTCTGTCTCAATTGTTAGTCTTGTGTTACAGGCAAATAAGGTATTTCAGTTTTTTATATACATATGAGAAAAAAATATGTAAAAACCTGTTTTCACTTTGTTGTTATGGGGCATTGTGTGTAGATTGATGAGGGGAAACAATAATTTAATCAATTTTAGAACAAGGCTATAGTGTAACACAATGTGGAGAAAGGGGAAGGGGTCTGAATACTTTCCGAATGCATTATATCAGGAAACACAAAACCCCCATTTTTTAAAGAAAGACCACAGGGTTTGCGCCTGTGCAACAGTAGATATTAAGTTAAACATATGTTTGTATTGTACATTTGATCAAGACTTAAAGATAACTAAGGATATTTTCAGACATCCAACTGAATAGCAATGACTTGTACATTTCCCAGTTGCTCCCCACATGGGAAGATAGAGACACAGACTATAGGAAAACGCTGGTGGCCTTTTCGCTAAGGGGGGAATTTGTTAGACTCAGCAAATCTGTCACTTATTGGGGACTGAGATGCGGAGATGTGCTGGGTATTCTTCTGGATTCACTTTCAGGGTTTCCGTTTGTCTGTTTGAGAACCCACAAATGGATTACAGGCTCCCCATGGTCTCCAGAGAAGATTTCTAGACTTCTTTGGCTTCTTGAGTGACTTCTTTGGCTCTTACGGTTAGTTCACGAGCTAGACTAAATGGCTTACTTCATCATTTTATGAGCAAGAAATGATGGCGATGAATCTGTCTGGTACTGTACGTTGTTTAGTTGAAAGTGATGCACATGTTAATCATTACATTCACATTTTTGTCATTTAGCAGACTTACAGGAGCAATTATGGTTAAGTGCCTTGCTCAAGGGTACATCAACAGATTTGGGGGGATTCAAAGCAGCAACCTTTCAGTTGCTGGCCCAACGCTTTTAACTGCTAGGCTATCTGCCGCCCTCCTGCCATCGTCCTGCCATCGTCCTGCCATCGTCCTGCCATCGTCCTGCCATCCTCCTGCAGCCCTCCTGCCATCCTCCTGATATCCTCCTGATATCCTCCTGCCATCCTCCTGCCATCCTTCTGATATCCTCCTGCCGCCCTCCTGACATTCTCCTGCCATCCTCCTCCCATCCTCCTGATATCCTCCTGCCATCCTCCTGCCATCCTCCTGATATCCTCCTGCCATCCTCCTGATATCCTCCTGCCATCCTCCTGCAGCCCTCCTGCCATCCTCCTGATATCCTCCTGCCATCCTCCTGACATCCTCCTGCCATCCTCCTGATATCCTCCTGCCATCCTCCTGCCATCCTCCTGACATTCTCCTGCCATCCTCCTGCCATCCTCCTGATATCCTCCTGCAGCCCTCCTGCCATCCTCCTGCCATCCTCCTGCCATCCTCCTGCCATCCTCCTGATATCCTCCTGATATCCTCCTGCCATCCTCCTGCCGCCCTCCTGCCATCCTCCTGCCATCCTCCTGATATCCTCCTGCCATCCTCCTGCAGCCCTCCTGCCATCCTCCTGACGTCTTAGGCCTACACCATGCCCCTGTATATTTAGAGGATTGATATCTCACACACATTTTCATTGGATTTAGATGTAAAACCTATATTGTCTTTCCTCTTTCTGTAGATATTGTTACCATTCTAACCATGCATAGTAAGAGTTTGAAAGCACACATGTAGGGTTGAAGGCCCGTTGTGCTCCGCTCTGTGAGGTATTTTAACCTGCGCCTGGGCGCACTCTCTCCAATTCACAGATAATCTGGACTGGACCCTTGACGGCCTACTTCCTGACCAAATGGAGGGTATCCATAGGAGTCAATGGACTTGTCACTAAAATATGGAAATCAGTCTGTTTGTGGGTCATTGGGGGCTGAAGCAGATGTGCTTGCTCTTAATTCACTTTCAGGGGTTCCATCAGTCTTTTCCAGTCTCAAATCGACTCTCAGTTGGTCTTCTTGGCTCAGGTCAGTTATTTCTGAGCATATTTCATCTATCACAGTGCGTCTGGTACACCTTTAGGAAATTCACAACGTTTTCTTTCCAACACCGTCTTTCGTTTTGCCGTTTTAAGACGTATTCGTTTACCTTTCTCTTTCCCTTCTCTCATTCTCTCCATCCCTCCTTCTCTCATTCTCTCCATCCCTCCTTCTCTCATTCTCTCCATCCCTCCTTCTCTCATTCTCTCCATCCCTCCTTCTCTCATTCTCTCCATCCCTCCTTCTCTCATTCTCTCCATCCCTCCTCTCATTCTCTCCATCCCTCCTTCTCTCATTCTCTCCATCCCTCCTTCTCTCATTCTCTCCATCCCTCCTTCTCTCATTCTCTCCATCCCTCCTTCTTTCTTTCTCTCTCGCTCCCGGTACACAGTGTGTGTTTCAACGAGAGCCTGGTCTGGCCACTCGGAACTCTCCCCCTGTAGAGAAAACTGACTTCCAGGTTTGTATTCAGAAAGTGTCTCAGAGTAGGTGTGCTGATCTAGGATCAGGTCACCTCTGTCTATTCATTATAATCTGAAAAGCCAAACAGATCCTAGTTCAGCACACATTGAGACACTTTATGGATATGAGATTAGGTCTGTTACTAAACCCTGTGTCTACCTAAACTAGCCGAACAAGTTTCCAGTCCAGGAATGAAAATTAAACTTTAAAACAGTATTTCTACTGTTTCACTACAAGTTAAATATTATTAGTTCATAAATAACTGTGTTTCCTGTCAACTATAAGTGGAGGCTGTAAAAGGGGATCCAGGGGCCTCAAATACATTCAGACATTTACCCTTCAGGTTCTGCTGCTTGGTTATGAGGCTGAAGGTGGATATCATTGAGAATGTATGGGCTACTTAAGTTATCAGATCAAACACACACACACACACACACACACACACACACACACACACACACACACACACACACACACACACACACACACACACACACACACACACACACACACACACACACACACACACACACACACACACACACACACACACACACACACACACACACACACACACAAATCCACATGCAGTACAGTCTACACATAGCTGGTGTGTATTTGATGTGGGTGAGAGGGAGGAGGCTATTCCAGGCTGTGCCAGGCTACTGGTCGAGCGGCGGTTAACGCTGCTTGGCCGACCCTGGTGTGTTTAGGTGGGGAATGAGTGTGTGTTGGCACGGAGCATCCGGATCCAATGCCTGGCCCCTGTCAAGAACTAGGGCATGTAGGAGAGAGAGGGAGAGAGAGAGAGAGAGAGAGAGAGAGAGAGAGAGAGAGAGTTAGAGGCCCCTCTCCAGACTACAGCTTGGCACTAAGACAACACAGAAAATTACCACCTCCAGCTTAGCGTTGGGTAGTAAATTAGATCTAAATACTGATTAGTCAGATCAACACCATGTATCCTCTAGGACACTGCTCTGTGTGTTCAGGTCTCAACAAGCTACCACAGTGTTTTCTGTCCTTCACCCATACAGGGCCTGGAGCTAGATGGTACAGCTCCCTTCACAACTGTGTACTTCTTATATTGCCAACTTCAAATGTTGTCAAAATTCATGCATTGTGGTTTGACAAACAGTTCTGATTGAGTATAGCCTATCCATTATAGTGAGTTTGAGATAGCGATTTTCTGACCTTCCGTACTGTTCGCTAACGGGTCTATAACACAACTGGTCTCTATAACACAACTGGTCTCTATAACACAACTGGTCTCTATAACACGACTGGTCTCTATAACCCGACTGGTCTCTATAACACAACTGGTCTCTATAACACAACTGGTCTCTATAACACAACTGGTCTCTATAACACAATTGGTCTCTATAACACGACTGGTCTCTATAACACAGCTGCTCTATAACACAACTGGTCTCTATAATACAACTGGTCTCTATAACACAACTGGTCTCTATAACACAACTGGTCTCTATAACACAACTGGTCTATAACACAACTGGTCTCTATAACACAACTGGTCTCTATAACACAACTGGTCTCTATAACACAACTGGTCTCTATAACACAACTGGTCTCTATAACACAACTGGTCTATAACACGAGGGATGCATTGAGACAGCCATCTTCTTCTGTGAGGATCATATAGTGCAGGGCTGCCAAATTCCGGTCTTGGAGGGCCAGCCCTGATTTAGTCGATGGAGGAATGTTTGAAAACAAGCTCGGTAGCTCTACAGCCAGACAGCTTCCTGACCCCTAAATTCTTGACCCCTATCGTCCTGACCCCTAGCTTCCTGATCAGTCTC